>NC_045714.1:26898876-27198876 GCF_009834535.1 Camelus ferus
GGCAACCATCATTCTCTTCTATATTTCTTTAAAATCACTTTTTAAAATGAAAAGTCTATACAGCCATTGAGGGAATGACACAGCAATTGAGGACAGGACACCCTGGTCACAAGCAAGATGGCGAAGATTCGACCTCCAGTGGACCTTGAGCTTCATGGCACAACCACAGGCGCCATGACAGTTCCCAGGCTGCCCATAAAAGGTCAAAGTGTGCTTGGGGGAGGTGTTTCCTAGAAATTCTCGCCCCTTCCTCAAAGTAGTTGGAATAATCCTCCTACTCATTAGCATGTGAGATTACAGAGGCCATAAAACCTAACAACCCTGCATCTCGTGGTTGCTCTCACTCACTCTGGCTGTGATGCTCACTTTCTGAGATGGCCCACACTCTGTCTATGGAGTGTGTATCTCCTAAGCCATCTTCCCTTCTGAGAGAGACAGATCACTCTCTGTCCTTGGAATGTGTATCTCTCTAAGTAAAATTACTTTCGCTTTACTGTGCCTTGCTCTTGAATTCTTTCCTGTGCGAGGCAAGAGCCTATTCTCCCACAACAAAATGATACCATACAGTATTTGTCTTTCTCTGTCTGACTTATTTCACTGAGAATAACACCCTCCATGTTCATCCATATCGTCACAAATGGCACATTTCCTTCTTTTTTTTTTAAGGCTGAATAATATTCTATTACACATAAATACACATATAAATAAATATATAGAAATATATCACATTGTCTCTACCCATGTATTTGTCAAAGTACATTGAGGTCATTTCTGTAACCTGGCTACTGTGAATAATGCTGCAATGCACATGAGGGTGCAAATGTTCTTTGAGAACTGATTTCAGTTCCCTCGTGTACATGCTTAGAAGTGGGATTGCTACATTGTATCGTAGCTCTATTTGTAATCACTTGTTTCTCCTTAATGTAGTAGCTCAACACCTTTCTAATCCATCTATGTCCATCGTAACAGTATCAGAGTTGTACCCTGGGATGGATTCTAGACAACGTGGGAAAAGAAAAGTTTGATCATGTTTGCAGAAGTTGAGTACTCAAATACCACAAACGTTATTTGTGAAATGAGTAAACAATGCTACTTGCATGTTAGGTTTCAAAATTATGCTTTTGTGATCAGTAAAGCACAAATTATTTTGTTGAATGAATTGAATAATATCTTTTTGTCATCTTTGATTTTACCAATCAATAAATGTTAAACACCATCATGTACAAGACACTCAATTGATTTTTCTTTAAAAGGTGGTTCTATTGCACAAAGAATTATTGGCATTATTAAGTAGTTAATGAACTATCTCCTCTAAATGAGTCACAGTGAATATCCTACTTCCCAAGTGCTTCACCAGAAAGCAGCATATTCCTTGAGCTGGAACATTTTAGTTCTATAGAAAAAAAAATTAAAAAATTCTGACATACAGTTTGGTGATGAAGTTAGCAAAGAAATATTGCTGCACATGCTTAAAAAATAAGTATAGATTATGAAATACTTTTAAATGCAAAGAACACTGTAATAAAAGACTAGGGCATAAAATCTTGACTTCAGCTCAGTTTGACATATTGTGTACTGTCTGAACATAACCTCCAGAAGAAAGCCTGCAAATTCAATGCCACACAGATAGGAATAAGAATGTTTGCAAAATCTTGTCAAAAATAAAATAAAGCTGTATATACAGTTAAAAGTAGAAGAGCTATTTTAAGCCAAGCTCTGTGTCACAAAGCTCATGACTTCGATTTCCTTTCATGTCACTAAATGGAACAGTCCAATAATCAAAAGCAAAATGCAGGAAAAGGGGAAAGGAAAGTTGAGAAGTTACCAAAACATTATTATTGCTGTTGAGAAACCTCACATTGCTGTAGTTTTGTGTAAAGCCCTGTAACCTTCCTGGCTGTGTGTGAGGGTTAGATCTTTCTCCCGTGTATACAAGAAGGGCCACCACTGGATCCAGCTATTTTTATTCTGGTTCTTTTGTTCTCACTGCTCTGCAAAAGAAGAGAAAATGTTCTTAAGTAGTGTAAATAAGCTATAAGATCTGAAGGATTTAAATAAAACTTTTGAAACCATGAAATCTGAGATGGAGCCCTGAAGCCTTACTCTGACGTTATCCAAAAACACAACAGTTTTACACACACACACACTTTCTGGTGATGGCTAGATTAACATAAAATTTTTCCTTCCAATGCTTATAAGAATGCAAATCTTTGGAAAGGTAATTTGAATTTATATTTTAAACAGATACTTAATGAAGCCAAAATATCAGCCAAACATGTTGTGACATGCACTAAATGAATCTGAAATGAAACCCAAACATACTTAACTGGGCTGAAAACATTGGAACGAAGTCTGTATTCTCCAAACCTATTGAGCAGAAGCAAAACCGAACCGTCAACATCTTTTTTGATGCAAACCAATTAATTCCGTTGGAATTTCCATTCCTGCTTCCAGTTGAAAATTTATTCTGAAAGTGTCTTGGATTTAGTGTGGCTCATTGGCCAGGTTGCTAACTCTTTACAGGGAGCCCCAGTCTTCCTTAGAGCCCCTTTGGAGGGAAGCAGCTATGAGGAACCTGGAGACGGTGTGGGATTTTTTTCCCCACAAAACGATGATTAAACATAATAGTCATAAATAATGATAATTTCTACTGTTTCCTCAGTGATTCCTAGGTTTTCCCTACTGGGGAATCTTTTGAACAAATGTTCATCCCACTGACAATCATTTTAATTGGAATTTAGGAGATGGCTAATATTATACACAATAACACATCCAGATAAAATCGATGGTCCTAAAAGGCCAACTTGTTTTTGCCATTGCTCCAATTAAAGTGCAGCAGTAAAAAGCAGAACTGACATTGATTTTCCTTTTGCTTTTTTGAAAATAGATTTTTTTCCTTGATAAACAATGGAAAAAAAAGTGTATTCTACAGAACCGTTTTTCTTTGTGCTGTATAAGGTTGTTTCTAATGTACTATTGGTTATCTACTAGATAATGAGCAAAGTTTAGTACCAATTAGTCCATTGCCATATTTCCTTTTGCTTGTTTTCATTCAACTCATTTCAAAATACCAAGGAGGAAAAATAAGGAAAAAAGCAAAGACAGGAATTTAGGCTTAAAAACTGCATAGAATATGTCACTCAAAGGCAGATTAACCACAGCAGTTTTTCACATGATGGGGGAAGGTGTGGCCCAAATTATATTCAGAACAATAAATAAAATATTCTAAACCATTCAAGATTTTAAAAGAGGCTATAAATTGCAAATGGGAAGTACTGATCACATGAGTATTACCATGCCAAAGTGATAACCTAAAAATTAAAATCAAAATGTAAATTTGACTTTGGAGTACTCCCTTTCATCACCAGTCATACACAACTGTGTCTATTTATAACGTGAGTCCTAGGGGGAGGGGGCAGGAGGAGGAAGTGAATCATGAAAGATGTTTTGATTTCATGACTGAGATTCAATGGCAGGCTTATCTCGGTGATGCATGTGCTATACCACATGGGTGCATACCTCGAGTTACAATTTCCTGTTATTCTTTATTTCTGTAGAACAAATGTAGCACAAATGTGGAAGCAAGTTATAGTAGGTATAAAATGTATCTCTCACTACAAGCCATGACAGAAAAAGCCATCCAGACCTCCATCCTGTTTCAATAATCTCTATTTGCATACATCAAGGAAACACAGGATTCTTTGTGAAAACCTCCAGTGTGCCTGGGAATGATTTATTGGTCCCACAGTCACATCTTTCCTGATTTAATATTAGCTCCAAGGAAAAAGATCCTTTCTGCTGAGTGACAGCAGCCTTCAGGACAATAAGGATTCTTGGAGAGTCTTTCGTCTCAAAATGAGTTACCCCTGGATCCAGGGACACCTAACCAAGGTGTTTACAGCCCTGGGTCACTGGGTCAGACAAGGGACCACACCATTAGCCTCCATTTTCCTTTGAGAGATATACAAAACATTCCCTCCCATCAAGTTGGGAAACTTCCATTAGTTGTCATTTCTCAAAAAAGAATTATGTCTGCATCTAGAATACACACATTACCAAGATGAGCTGGAAATTGGATCTTGTTTAGGCAATCAAAACATCTTTGGTGATTCACTTCCCATCACTGAACTAAAAAAGTGAAAGCACAAATAACCACACTTCACACATAATTATCTTGAAATGCAGCATTTTGCTGATTTGAAAGTCATTTCTAGAACACATCTTCATAGAATTCCCTCCTTCTGCAACCCACAACAGCCTGATTCCCCACCCACCTTCCCCTACTCCTGCCCAAGTGGGAAGCGTATAGGATGCATTTGATGTGTAGTGGGGGTGCAAACTGACTTTCACATCATTAAATGCAACTGAATACTTAATCCTGGAGTAGGCATCTTGCTTCTTTTTTTCAAGATATGGGTGGAGGAGGAGGAGGAAGATTAACTGTGTTGTGCAAAAATGTAATTAGTACATTGGAAAGGATTGAGATGCTCACAAAACAAATCGGCCCATTCATGGAAAATAGAAAAATAGTCAAAGCTTATCTATGCTGTCAGAAGTAAGGATGGGGGTATCCCTTGTGGGGATAGTTGCTGGAAGGGAATGGATAACGTTCTGTTTTTTCATCTGACTGCTGCTTACAGGGGTGTGCTTTGTGAAGACTGAGGAAGCTCTACACTTCACATGTGCACTTTTGGAAACTTCCTGCTTAGTAACGAGAGTAGAAAATTTGCAGGCATGTCTAAACAATGCCGTTTGCTGTTAGATCTGGTTGTATGAACTGCTGATGACCCTTGGATTATATTATTTTTAAAAACCTTTTATTTTGAAATAATTATAAATTCACAGGAAGTTACAAAAGAGAGTACCGGGAGCCTCCTGTAACCTTTACCCAGTTTCCCTTAGTGGCTGTATTTTATATAATCACATTATAATACCAAATCCAGGAAATGGACATGGATACCAGCACCATGTGTATGTATAGCTTTAGTCATTTTCGTCAGTAGATTCCTGTGATGACCACCCTCAAGAGGCAGACCCATTACACCACCACAAAGATCTCTCCTGCCTCCAGTCCGAGTCACACCCCACCCCTTCTTCTCCACCGTTCCCAACCCCTGGTAGCCATTAATCTGCTTCCCATCTCTCTAAATCTGCCTCTTTAGGAATGTTATAAATGGAACCACACCAGTAGTATTTGACCTTTTCAGATTGTTGTTTCTCTTAATTATCATAATGTCCTTGAGATCCATCCAGGTTGTTACCTGTATCAGTAGTTCATTCCCTTTTATCGCTGAAAAGTATTTCACAGTATGATATGTGTAGTTTATTTAGCCATTTACTTATTGAGAGACATTTTGGTTGTTTCCAGGTTTCAGGTGTTACAAATAAAGCTGCTGTGACCTTTCATGTATAGGTTTCTGTTCAGACATAAATCTTCATTTCTCTGTGATAAATGCCCAGGAATGCAATTGCTAGGCTGTATGGTAGATACATATTTCTTTTTTTTTTTTTTAAAGAAATTGTTAAACTACTTGACATTCCCACTAGCAATGTATGAAAGGCCCAGTTTCTCTGCATCCTTGCCAGCATTTATGTTACCATCATTTTTTAAATTTTTCTCTGCTAGTAGGTGTGCAGTGATAGTTCATCATGGTCTTGATTTTAATTTCCCTAATGGCTAGTGATGTTGAACAACCTTTCATGTGCTTATTTGCCACTCATGTATTCTCTTCAGTGAAATGTCTCTTCCTGTTTTTCGCCCTCTATTTTGTTTCCCTTTTTTTTTTTTTGCTATTTTGCCTAATTAATTCCCTCCTTATTTTAGCTTATTCTTAAAATAACTAAAAATGTTCCCCCCTGTTTGAGTATCTGCAGGTTGTTGTTTCTGCTGGGGATGACTGACTCCTCCCGCTTGTTTCCAGGGCGCCTCTGCCGTCTTGCCCCCTCTGCACTGCTCACCCTCTTCATTCTGTCTGGAAAGCCACTTTCTAGACTCTCTGTCTCCCTTATTCTGTGGTTACTGATGGAACTTCAAAGTCCTAACGGACTCAGCTCCGATGACAGCTTCGATGACAGGAAGACTTGACTTCTCCTACCAAATATACATAATCAGGAATCCCCCAGACTGGCACAGTACTTTAAGAACTAGTTCCAAGTGGCACCCTGGCCAATGCTATTGGTGGCCCGTCCATGTGCCACTTGGCATTTCCTCCCACAGACTTTTGTGCCAGCTGCCACTCCTCCCTGTCTTTCTCTGTCCAGAGGCTTTCTCTGGCTTCTGGAGGCTGCTCCATCGGGGAAGAGGTACTGCCAGTAGCCCTCAACCAGTGGGTAGTAGGTACCGCAGCTTCTGCCCCTGACTTGAGATTACTGATTGCCCAGAGCTCCCATGTGGGATGAAGCCCCCATTGCCTACAGAGGTGACTAACTGGCTTGATCACACCCCTCTTATCCATTGCCTTCCCTGTCTCACTTTCTGACTGGCATTTTCTGAGGCGCCTCTCCTGCATAAACTCCAATAATTGTGTCAGGTTCTGTCAAGTAGGCAGCAAGCATTACCTTCTACCTTGATTGATAGTAACCCACACACCCGGGGTCTTTCCTACAAAACTGACAGCTTTTTTTTTTTTTTTTTTCTTTTTCAGAAAGGAAACTAGAAAGAGAGAGAGAAAAAAAAAAAAAAAAAAACCAAGAGGAGATTGTGGCAGAGAAAATAGCACGTGCAAAGGCCATGAAGCTAACATATTCTCAGTATGTTCAAGGCAGAGTTAAGGTATCGGTGGTGCAGCAGGGAAGTGAGCAAGGGTAAATTACATGGCTGTGGCTGGAGATGAGCTCGCGTAAGAAAGTTCCAGCCTTCCCCTTCTTCAAATTGAGGGTGAGAGAGAAGACAGAAACAAGTGGCTGAGGAGAATTTTATGGCCGAGTGGCTCTGGAAATGGAATGTTTCTCATTAATGTCATCAGTGTCTCATGGGTCTTCAATACATCAATGCACACAGGCCATTTCTCCTGGCATTTTCATGTTGTTAATACACATGGTCAAAGCAATTAGAAACCTGAGGATATTCTTGTTAAATGGAACACTGGATACACAAACAAGGTTCCAGGTTATATATTTATTCGTTAAACAGATATGAAGACAGCCCATATTGTTGGGTTGGGTTTTGTGCTGGGGTTGACATGACAGCCTGTGAACTGGGCAGAGATACTAGCCCTTTTCAGGATGGGATGTACCGTACAGTCACTGAATTTTGGTCAGATCTTAATTGTGCTACATTCTCATGTTATTAATCTCAAAGATGAAACAACTTAAATCTTGACACAAATCCTCCCCAAACCAGGGAATAAGAACATTAAACACCAACCAGTTGTATCTATGACCAGAGGCCATGAACCTTTTCTGCAGAGCTGAAAAATAGATTTCATTCTTGACCTGAGACATTGCCATTTATCTCAGAATTGATCAAAGTCTGTAAGACTCGGTGACTTTGAGGAGGAAAAAGTTCCCTGGAGACCAAGCTGAGAGGTATCCAAATCCATTTCATTTCAGATTGAAGGTAGACTTTCAGGATTTTCATAAACATGAAAAAGTGCCCAGCATCATTACTCACTGGGGACATGCAAATCAAAACTACAGTGAGGTGTCACCTCACCCCTTTAAGAATGGTTATTATTAAAAAGACAAGAGATAACAAATGCTGGTGAGGATGTGGAGAGAAGGGAACCCTGGTGCATGGTTGAGGGGAATGTGAATTGGTTCAGCCACTATGAAAAACAGTATGAAAATTCCTCAAATAATTAAAAATAGAACTACCATATGACCCAGCTATTCCACTTCTGGAAATATATTTAAAGGAAATGATGTCAAAGAGATACCTGCACCCCCCTGTTCACTGCAGCTCTATGCACAATGATCAAGACATGGAAACAACCTAAGTGTCCACTAGATGAATGGATTTCTATTTATGGAGCCATGTGTTTAATGGAATGTTACTTAGCCACAGAAAAGAAGGAAATCCTACCATTTGTGACAAGATGGATGGACCTTGCGGGCATTATACTAAGTGGAGTAAGTCAGACAGAGAAAGACAGTTACTATGTGATATCTTATATGTGGAATCTGGAAACACCAAACTCATAGAAACAGACAGTAGAATGGTGGTTGCCAGAGGCTAGGGGTGGGGGAAGTGGGGAGATGATGGTCAAAGAGCACAGATTTTCCAGCTATAAGATAAATGAGTTCTGAAGATCCAAGGTACAGCGTGCTGACTATAGTTAACAACACTGTGTTGTGTGCTTGAAAGTCACTATGAGAATGGCGCTTTAACGTTCTTTCCATAACAACAATAAGATGGTAATTATGTGAAGGATGCGTAAACTCACCTTATTATGGCAAACATTTCACAATATATACATGTATCAAATTATCACATTGTACATCTTAAACTTATACGATGTTCTGTCAACTGTATCTCAGTAAAGCTGGCAGGGAGTAAGGGGAAGGTACACCATTACCAAGGAAAAGAAATGTAAATACAGTAAGCCCATCTTGGCATCCTCCTTGTATGCATTTTGAGGGATAAATATTTAAGAAGGGATAATTCGTTTGCATTAGACTAGCTTTCTCTTAGCTATGTACCTTTGTTTTGTAATCCCATTATCATGTCTGCATAACAAATCACCCCCAAAATACAGTGGTTTAAAACAACAGAGGGATTTTTTTGCTCACAAATCATCAGTTTGGGCAGAGCTCCCTAGGGATTAGCTGTCCCTGCTTCATTTGTCTTCTGCTGGAAAGGGGGCTGGATGCTGGAATCATATTAAGGTCCACTGTCTCATGTGTCTTGTGGTCGATGCTGAGAAGATGAAATAGCTGGGGCTGGCAGGGCCAGGGCTCCTGGGGCATGGCTGTCTATCTCTGTGGAAGGCCACCATGTGGTCTCCCTTACTTTGTAGCTTCAGTGTAGCTGAACTTCTCATATTGGCCCAGGGTTCTCAAAGTACACATCCCAAAAGATAGTGTCAGGCAAAGCCATGTTACCTTTCATTACCTGGCCTCAGGAATCATGCATCACACCTGCCAAAGTCTATTGACCGAGGCAGTTACAAAGGTCCACCCAGGTTCAAGGGAGGAGACACAGGTGGAGAAGAACCAGTGTCACATTGTAGGAAGAGCATGTGGGATATGATACATGCTGTTTGGGCCATCTTTAGAAAATACTGTCTGCCACATCTTGCTTTTTCTAGTATGTGCTGAACTGCAGACCTATGAATTCTCTCTCATTGTCTAGGAGGCAAAATAACTCACAGCTTTCAAGATCCAAGTCTGGCTCCTTGAACAGAGCAACTTGAAATGATAGAAAGATTAAGAAAACACTCATATTATGTACCACATTCAACAGGGCTGTACCTGGGCATTGCGCTGGAATCATATAGAACTGAGTCTGAATCTCAGCTCTGCCATTTTTAACTCAGTTCTCTTCATCTGTCAAAAAAGTATGGAATTCCTATCTCAGGATAGTTACAGTGATTAAATGAAATAGTTCAAGTAAATCCTGAACAGAATGCCTGCCCATATGTTTACTGGCTTTAGAGGGGAGTGTTAGCGATTGAGGTAGAAATTAATAGCAATGAAGTATTTTTAAAAATGTCTATTTTGAGTCATCTGTGTAGATTTTCTTCTGTGGTTCCCCTAAATTACACAATAAGTGAGCTTCCTTCAGTTTTTTTAATATATATATATATATGTTATATATATGTATATATTTTTATTGAAGAATAGTCAGTTTACAGTGTTTTGTCAATTTCTGGTGTACAGCACAATACTTCAGTCATATGGAAACATACCTATATTTGTTTTCATGTTCTTTTTCACCATAACTTACAACAAGATATTGAATATAGTTCCCTATGCTGTATAGTAAACTTTAGTTTTTTTAACACCTTTATTGTGGTGTAATTTATGTATAGTAAACTACACATATTTCAGATATACCATTTGATAAATTGTGATAGATGTAGACACCTATGAAACCACCACAATCAAGATACCTAACATTCCATCACTCCCTAAGAGGTGCAAATTTCTAATTCCCAATTTATCCCCTCCCACACCCTTTACCCCCTGGTAACTGTAGTCTGTTCTCTATGTCTATGTCTGTTTTGTAAATAATTCCTTTAGATTTATACCACTCAAGCTCAGAAACATTATTGTTGAAAAACCTATGTGTATTTGATGAATGCACATGGCTTTGAATTGAACAGAATCAAATCAAGTGCTCTCTAAAAATAGCACCTCAGTTCTGTTCTTGGTTCAGCCTGTGAATCACCATAGGGCTTGGCTTTGTGCATGTTGCACGAGTATGATGTTGCTTTAGGGCTGGCCCTTTCCACTATAGAAGATTCATCAGTTAGGTTCATCTGCAAAACTGATAAATGGTCGGGTGTGTGGTGTGTGCCCTCCAAAGGGAGGCACTGCCCTTTGGGAAAACTGTGAGCCCACCGGGGACCCCACAGGGCTCTCTCTTTCCATCTCCTTCCATCAGAAGCTTGCTATTAGCGCTTCTCATTCATCATGAGACCACAAACCCTCCCGTGACCGCTTTCACTGCTGTCTTCAACTGTCCATCTGCTCTTACTCTCAAGCTCTGTGTTTCATTGAAAGCCTGTAGAACCTTTGAGGGAATGTAATGTGTGTTCTACTTGACTAGTTCTTTCATCATATATTTGTAACACCCACCACTGTCTAGGCACTGTTCTTGGTCTCAGAAAGCCACAGTGAGATACAGAAGCTCCCAGTCTTAGGCTGGGCTCCCCCAGAAGCACAGCTGGAGACACTGACTCATGTGCAGTAGTATATTTTGGAGGCAAGATCAGGAAACACCAGTAGGTGGGTGGGGAAGTGGGACACCCGAGAGAGGAGCCACGAAGGGGTATGTTTCAGCAGGTTAAACACTGTGGGCAGCTGGGAAACAGTGCAGGGTACATTTCTCAGAGTTATCACACACAAGGGGTGCAGGAGCTGGGCTGTTTGTACCCCGTCACCTCCCATCAGGGCAGTTCCTGGGCTCCTCTGCAAAAGTTGGTCCCAGCAGCCGGAGAAAGCTCTCAGGCAGATACTTGGGTGTGGTGCAAGGTGGTCCAGCGTGGATTGAAGTAATGAGCTGAGGGGACGTATTAGTTTCCTGGGGGCTGCCATAACAAAGCCATAACCACAAACTGGGTGGCTTAGACGAGCAGACATTTGTCCTCTCACGGTTCCAGAGCCTTGAAGTCTGAAATCAAGGTGTAAATGAGGCGGTGTTCCCTCTAAAACTGTGAGGGAATCCATCCTCGCCTCTTTCTGCTTCTGCTGGTCTGTTGGCCGCCATTGACATTCCTTGGCTTGGAGATGCATCACTCCAATCCTCTGTCCACACATGGCACTCTCCTGACGCCCTCGTTTCATCCTCCCTCGTGTATGTCTATCTCTGTGTGCAAATTTCCCCTTTTTGTAAGGACACCGTCTGGATTGGGGGTCACTCTAATGACTTTATTTTAACTTGATTTTCTTGGTAAAAAGCCTGTTTCCAAATAAGGATACTTTCTGAGGTCCTTGGGTTAGGACTTCAACATGTCTTTTTGGAGAGACAATTCAATCCATAACGGGATAAAAGTGGGGTGCTGGCATCATCTGATGTAGTCTCTGCTTTAAAGAGCCTAGTAGGGGAAAACTAACAATAAAGAAATCATATGAGTGCAGTGTGTAAGATGCAGGAAGGTCATATGAGCAGTGGAGAAAAATACAGAAGGCAAGCAGGATGCTTCTTTGTAATCCCTAAAAGCCTTAGCACAGTTCTCCACACAAAGCTGAGGTTAAGTAAATGCTTGTAAGTGTCGTGACCAAGTGTATAAATACAGAGAGCCTTACTATCCACATTATTATTCACAGGATGTTTTAATACCCGCCGGTGATAATCCAGTGAGCGCGCTAGTCTTTGTATCTCTTGTAATTTTAAGTGTATTCATTTACTCACTAAGGACTTTTAGCAGCTCCATATGTTGAAATGTTGAGCTCAGTAAACTGATCAGTTAGAAGTAAATCATAACCTCCCTGGAGAAGACGGATTATTATTTTGAGGACGAAGAGTTTGCATTTTGACATACATGTTCATATAAAGTGCCTCCAAAAAAGGGCAATTTTAGGAAACATTAGCCTGAAAGTGGAGTGTCCTCACGGAAGCAGTCTCCTAGCTTACTTAAGGTGGTCGCAGTGGTACCTCTTTCTACCCATCTCATGAGGCTCTCATTTGGTGCATTTAATTTTATTATTATTATTTTTTAATGCTACTCCTTAGCAACTCAGAAGTAGGCATTCTAAGCACTGAGGATATAATTACATAAAAATGCTCTGGCTTTGTTTCAGTTTCACAGTGGTAGAAATTATAGCAATAAAAACCTTCGAACTCTGTATAATGGGGAGAAAATGACATTAATGCTAAACAATGGGTAATAATTGAGAGGTGTTGTCAAGCAGTACAACGACAGAAAATTCATCTTGCTGATCATCTTTGTTTCTCTGAATAATTACCAGTTATCAAAAAGGGAACAAGTTGGTGCTATAATCCCTCTCTGTTATTAATTGGAAGAGGGTCGATTTTCATCTTGTTTTGGCAGCCCTTACCTAAACTGTTAACAGTTTCTTGACTCTACATTATCAGGTTAAGTCTCCAGTTGTAGCTGTTGACTGGGCATCCTCTCTCTGCTCTTTCAAATCTTGCTCCCTGGGCTCTGTGCCCTGAGACCCATGGGGTTCCACTCAATACTGGTCTTAAATACAGTTTTTTCTTTCTTTTTCTTTTTTTTTTTAAGCTACTAAGCACAGTTTGAATGCCAGTGCTTTCAATTAAACCTTCTAGGTTTTGTACTGGTGTTAAATAGGGCACCACTGGGGTTGGTTGCCTCCAATGAATGTAAGAACTAAGGGAAACTGTAGGGTGTAGAGACAGATGATCTTTTTAAACAATATAATGGAAATAAAAGATTGAGCAGGCTGCTCTTTCCCTCTTTCCCTTGCTCGAGTTAGAATAGAAACGCCGTAAATGATACTCTTAAACAACTGAGCCACAGTAAATATATCACTGACAAAGAAGGAAAAAAAATACAAAGAAATAAAAGCGGCCTTTAGTTAACTGGGTTAGTTATTGGCAACACATATGTTAAAACAGAAAAGACGGGCGATCCAACGTTCAGGGTTGATGTCATACGCAACAAGATTACATAGTGAAGAGACTCCTTCCCTTTTCCTTCTTGTGGTCTTTTTGTGGCCTGTGTGGAGGACCAAGTCAGCTTCCTCTCATTGTCACAGACACTGAAAGGTCAAGAGGACAGTAGCCAGGCTGGTGGTGCCCCGCCCATGACCCCCACCCACCTTGTCCCCGGCATGCTGACTGCTTCTCCCTGTAAGCCTATGACTGTCTTTCTGAGCACGTCCTCTGGCAACAGAAACCAGGCTCAGCCCATCCACAGGGCAGGTGAGAGGTAGGGGGACGTCACTGTCCATGGGGGCAGCCCTTCAGGTGAGACAACTCCGAGTGTGGTGTGTCCTGGCTTCTCCCTAGACATCCTCGGTTGGATGGACAGAACTCAGTTGCTCACAGTGATAATGTGCCTGTAGTGCACCCAGCACTGGCTTCCCTTCTTCCTTGTTTCTTGGAATCACCCGCCAAATAAACTGCTGGTCCTCACATTCTAGAGTTACCATCACTATGAAGATTTTAGTGTTTTAGCTATAACGGAGCTCTTTGGACTTTATAATTCCACTTTTCTTCTCTCTTCAAAGCAATTTTCACAGCCAGTCCAGATTTTTCTGGAAACATTTTAATGTTGCTTAACATTTTAATATTGCTTTAAGAAAAAAAAAGGTCAGATTGAAATATATATAAAATATATTTCATTTGACACAATATTTTATACAGACAATTTTCTTATTCATTGTGACTTGTTTAATGCAGTTACTGGAGAATTTGTAGTTAGATAGGTTGTCTGGCCACGATGAATAAGCTTACCACTGCCTGGCTCTCCTCCAGCTTACAATGAAAAACTTTGGACAGAATATGGGAAAAAAAATCTCCTTGAGATCTTTAAAAAAGAACGATATCAAATGGACTGGGGATTGGAGTCCAAACACGAGTAATGACCCATGTGGGGGTTGGAGCTGAGGCCGGGAAGTGGGAGGTGAGTGTCATATTTTCTTGTTTCTCCTTTGCCACCCAGCTCTGCCCTGAGGGAGGGCTGAATCCCAGAACTGCACAGCAGATACTGAAAGCAAAAACTTTAGGGGAAACCCCTCTTTCTGACCAAAGAACTGGAAAAAATGGGACCTCTGCATGCTGGATGTTGTGGGGGGAATCCTCCCATCTTCTTTTTTCAGTCTTTCCCCTCCAACCTAGTCACTGAGCTGTCAGTATGAGGTGGTGGTGCGGGGACCTAAAACTTCAAGAGAAGCATTGTCTCTCTAGCCAGGGGAACCAGAAAAGGAGCTCCTGTAGTCTGGAAAGTGTGCACAATTCATGCTAATTTTCTCTTTCTCTTTTCTTTTGCCCCTTAATGTCAGAGTAGCCCTTTTTACACAGAATTACACAACATGGTGGGAGGCTCAGTACCTGAGGAAACTCTATGTTTCTGGCTAGAGGAACAGGAAAAGGAGCCCCCGGGAGTGAGACAGTGTGGGAGGAGACTCTGAGAGGAGAGCTGGAGAAATGGATTTCCAAATACTGGATGTGTAATGATTCAACTCTTGGAATCTCCCCTGAGCTAGGTACGTGTGGAACAATTCCATCAAAGCATAGCAAAAGTTCTGAGGCCTGGACTACAATAATAAATGACCCAAATATCAGGCTATCCTCTGAGCAGAGCAAAGCGCACCCAAACCACATAGCAAAGTCTTTGAAAACAGAATGGACATTGGGACCATCACCACTGAGGGTAAAACTTCTTGGCAGTCTGAGGTTCGTTGTGCTGATTACCAGTTAAAAAAGAAACCAATATTCACTCAGAGAATTTTAACAGAACCTAGAAATTTGCAAGAAAAAAAAATATCCTGGATACAATCCAAAATTATGTGACATACTAAGAATCACAAAAATCTGAAAACACTCAAGGGAACAGACTATAAATAGATGCAAAACACAAGATGACCTAAGTCTTGGAATTGTCAGTCAAAGGCTTAAAAGCGTTCATCCATTGTAACCATCCCCAATGAGATAAAGTTAATGGTCTTTAAGTTCTCAGTAGAGAAATAGAAATAATTTTTAAAACAATTTTTAAAAAGTTAATACCTCATGACATGTGAAGTGTATTTCAGGAAATAAACATTCAAGAGACAGTCAATTTAATTCGTTATATTAAAAAAAATCTTTGTGACAATTAAGCAAAGAGTTCTCAGATACATCAACAAAAGCACAATCTATACAACAAAAATTGATAAACAGTTTTTCAAAATTAAAAATTTTGTTCTTTGAAAGACTGTAGGAGAATGAAGAATTACAGACTAGGAGAAAATATTTGCAAATCGAGTATCTCATGAGGAACATTTATCCACAATACACAAAGAGCACTCAAAACTCATTAATAAGAAAACAATAATAAAATTTGCAAAATATCTGAACAGACACTTCACTAAAGGAGATATGTGAATGACATGAAAAGACGGCTAACATCATTAGCCATTAAGGATGTACAAATTTAAACTTCAACGGGATAGCAGTACATTCCTATGAGAATGGCTGCAATGAATAAAAACAGCAATGCTAAATGGCAAGGAAGGTGTTTCAAAACTAGGACAGATTCATTGCTTGTGGGAATTCAAAATGGTGCAGCCACTTTGGAAAAGAGCTGGGCAGTTTCTTACAGAGCTAACCAGATGTTGGCTCTATGACCCACCTCTTTCACAACTCAAGAGAAATGAAAATGTATGTTCACACATAAA
Source organism: Camelus ferus (assembly GCF_009834535.1). Lineage (NCBI taxonomy): Eukaryota > Metazoa > Chordata > Mammalia > Artiodactyla > Camelidae > Camelus > Camelus ferus. Next base: position 26,914,846 of record NC_045714.1, read on the forward strand.
TTTATATACAAGTGTTTATAAGCAGCTTTATTCAGAATCTTCAGAATTGGACATGACTAAACATCCTCCAGTGGGTGAAAGGATGAAGGGTACATTCCTAAAAGAAAGAAGAGTGTCAATAAAAAGGAAGCAAACTATTGGTACGTGCCATGGGGTTGATAAATAATTACTTTGTTGTGCTAGTTTAAAGCAGACAGACTCAAAAGGCTACTACAGTATGAGTCCATATATATGACATCTGGAAAAAGGCAAAAAAAGGGGGATGAACATGTTTGCCAGGATTAGATTGCAGGGAGGATATTTGAATACAAGAGAGGGGAGAGAGGGAGAGTTGTTTTGGAGGGCTAGAATTGTTCAGTGTCTTGACAGTGGTGGTGGGTACATAACTCTATGCATTTGTGAAGGCAGAATAATAACCCCCCAAAATGACCACTTCCTAATCCCCAGAACCAGTAAATATGTTAGTTTATGTGACCAAGGGGAGTTAAAGTTGTGAACAGAATTAGTTTCTAATCGGTTGATCTTAAAATAGGGAACTTATCCTGAATTACCCAGGTGGGCTCAGTAAAATCACCAGCTTTCTAGAAGAAGGTGGAAAAGGACAGTGTGATGTGATTTGAGAAAGACTCAGCCTGCCTCTGCTGACTTTGGAGATTCAGCCACAAGTCAAGGAATGTGGGAAGCCTCTAGCTGGAAAAAGCCGGGAAAGGGATCCTGCCCAGAACCTTCAGAAAGGAATGAAACCCTGATGCCTTAGTTTTAGCCGAGTGAGACTCGAGTCAGACTTCTGACCTTTAGAACTGCAAGGTAATACAGTTGTGTCATTTAATGCACTCAGTTTGAGGTATTTTATTATGATACCAATAGAAAACTAATACAGCATTCATTTACCCAAACATACAGAATTGTGTATCAGAAGTGGAGTTTACTTTGTGTTAATTAAAAAATAAATTGAAAACCTTTAAAGCTAAGTTTGTGGTTCTCATTGTATTTTGGTTGGCCAGCACTGGTCTAGACCATGTCAGAAGGAAGGAACCTTGTTAGTCTGAGTATCCAGCATGGAAACTGATGTGAAACACTGTAACTACCAAACGTGTGTTAGACTCACATGTGAATTAGAAGAGTTGGCTGCATTGTGCCCTCCTCCCCTTTTCAAGCTTATCCTCCAGCCGCCTAGAAACTCAAGGACCACCCCCTCCCCTTCCCTCTGATACACTCTCCTCTTCCTGACCTATTTCTGTTCCTTGTTAGAGCCAGGGAAGATGCATGAGATGAATTCTTTGTTTTAAAATGAGTGTGAGCACAGGGACTCGGTTTTACAAACAAGAGTTAAGTACATTTGGACAAATACCTATGTACTTGAGCTGGAGAATACATGAAATAAAGACAGTCACAGAAAATAGAAGGCTTTGGTTGTCTTCAAGTAGCGTGTGAGCACCATGGATGAAAAGTGCTGCAGATTCATAATGTAATTACTCTGTGTTGTTTTCTGAATTCAGACACTTCAGTATTACTGTGGGTGTTATTTCTGATCATCAAGTAATTTGTACAGGGTTTTGTATTCTTTAGAAGAGGCTTAGGGATTTCATATTTTTCTGTTTTCAAAATAGGAGACAAAAGACTGCTCTTACTCTGATAATAACATTTTGTGTACAACACTTTCATCCTCAATGTCTGGAATACAAAAAAAAAAAGGGAAGAAAAAAGGAAGAAACCATGAAGACTGTTAATTTCCATGGCAAAAATTAGCTCACATGGTTCAAGAATTTAAAAATAACTGTTGTCCCTTAGAGAGGGGCTGTAGGTATCCTGAAATTACCAGTAAAATGTATGTGTTTTTTTTTTTCCTTGAGAGAAGACACATACCTTTCATTATCATCATAAAGAGAACAGCTACTGCTTTAGCAGATGTATGAAAGTCCACTTGTGGAGAAGAAAGAAGAGTTATTTCATATACATTGCTTGCATATCAGGTTCCCAACATGTGTTTTGTTAAAACATGTTTTCCAACATGTGTTTTGTGGTCCCAAAAGCATCGTTAAGAGGAAAAGGATTCCATGGCAGAATTCATGGGAAACATATTCTACTATATGTAGTTTCGGAGAGCCTTAGTACACTTCACTCTTTATATATATATAAAATTTGCTGGAAAAATCAGGTCCTGGGCTGTTTCAGGCGCTCAATTCATGGATCTCATTTAATCCTCACTACACAGTGTAATAGTATAAAGATGTGGGCTCTCAGGATCAAAGAAGTTAAGGAAAAATTTTTTAACCAGATTATTGAGGTACAATTCACATACCATAAAATTCTCCCATTTAAATCATGCATACAATTCAGTGGTTTCTAGTATATTCACAGAGTTGTATTAACTATCACCAGACTCGAACTTTAGAACACTTTTATCACCAAGAAAAGAAACTCCATACCCATTAGCAGTAAGTCCCATTCCCCTCTCTCCAGCCCTAAGCAACCAATAATCTACTTTCTGTCTCTGGATGTGCCAGTTCTAGACATTTAATACAAATAGAATCATACAGTATGTGGTCTCCTGTAAATGACTTCTTAGCACAATGTTTCCAAGGTTCACCCTGCTGGGGCATGTGTGAGTACTTCATTCTTCCTTATGACTGAATAATATTCCATTGTACAATGTGCTGCATTTTATTTATCCATTCATCAGTTAATGGACATTTGGGTTGTGCCCACTTTTTGGCTATTATGTGTAATACTGCAGTGAACATTCGTGTACATATTTTTATGTGGACATGTTCTCAATTCATTTGTGTATATACCTAAGAGTGGGGTTTCTGGGTCATGTTGTAACTCTTATGTTTGACTTTTGATAAGTTGCCAGGCTGAATACCCTCAGTTGAGCCCCTCCAGTGAATTTTCAGTTTCAGTTATTTAATTTTGCAACTGCAGACTTTCTATTTGGCTCCTTTTTATAATTCTGTCTCTTTATTGATATACTATATTTGGAGATGCACCATTTCACACTTTCACACTTTCCTTTAATTCTTTAGAGATGATTTTCTTTTTTCTTTTTTCTTTTTAGTTCTTTGAATATTTATAATAGTTGACGTAAAATCCTTATCTGCCTGGCCAACATCTGGGCCATGTCAGAGACATTTTCTATTGGCTGTTTTTTTCTTTTGTAGAGGCAACCCCTTCCCATTTCTCTGCATGTCTTGTCATTTGTGGTTGAAATCTGGACATTGCAGATAATATATTGTAACAAATCCAGTATCACATTCCCCCCTCCCTCTTCCACTCCTATTAGTTGTTGTTGCTATTTCTTGTTGATTTTTTTGTTGCTACTAATTTGTTCAGCAGCTTTCCTAGACTAAATTTGTAGATTCTATATTCCCTGAGGTATGTTCTCTGAGTTCTCTGCTAATTACAAATTTTTAAAAATTGTTTTTATTTTTAAGACTGGGACCTAGGGTTCACCCCTGATTCAATAATGGTTAGATGGGTCAGATGGGTCACTGATGGTTCAGATTTCCTTAATTGCCTTGAGAAGGTACATCTTCTTCCCGTCTTTTGCCAAGGGATTCTGCTTGAAACACACCTTCAGACCTCAGGCATTACAGGAGTTGGCCTTAGATTTCGCTTCCTGCTTGCTTAGGACTTCAAGGTCAGTCTGCGGTGAAGGCCTGGGCATTCTACTTCCTCAGGTCTTCCCTGAGCTCTGGGACATCCCTGGTCCTGGGTACAGCCCTGCACATATGCACAGTCTTCTAGATCCTCAGGAATATGTTAGAGCTCTGCAAATTTCTCTCTGCTCATCTAGTTCTCCAAATCTTCCTTTTAGATTTTGTCTAGGTTCTTGTTGGCTTCAGCTGAAGCTCCAGCCTTAGGCAGCTGTGATGTTTAGTGTTAGCGGCAGACTGCTATCCTCAAGAATGCCCTGGGGAGAGGACTCTTTTCACCTGATCTGAGCTTCAAGTCTAATCAAGCAGAAACAACAAGCTGGGTGTGGTGATTTTCAGGGAGCTGCTAATTTGATCAAAAGATTGACTGTCTTCCAGAGATGGAGCTTTTACTGGAACTCAGAAAAGGTCAATGTTCTGTTGAGGCCTCAGGCCTTCCGTGGTCACCTCACCCCCCAGCGGGGGGTGGAGGCACTGAGAATATTCCGAAGTGAAAATGACACAGGCTCCACTGTCTTTTAATGAGATTCAGTAGTTTTTGTTGAATAGATGTGAGTAGATACTTTGTTCTGTGACTTTGGTTAAACCACCGAGTTCTCATATAGTTGAATCTGATCGTTTTGCTTGTGTTTTCATTGTGGGAGAATGGGCTCACTGAGGCACATGCTTTACCATTTCAGCTACATAATCTTTTTTTTAAGTTAATTTTTAAATTTGTTTTTAATGAAGGTACTGGGGATTGAACCCAGGACCTCGCACCTGCTGACTGCATGCTCTACCTCTGAGCACTACCGACTACTCTTCAGCTACAGAGTCTTATTCAAACTCAGGTGTCTCAGAGTGAACACCTGAGCTGCTAACCTCTGTGCTTAGTCAGTAAAGATGACCTGATGAATAGAAAGCGCATAGAAGAGTTTGGGGCCTCCTCTGTAAGTCTTACGAGCATTCAGGCATGAGTGTTAGTGGTGTGAATGAAAAAATACTGCAAACCACATCAGTAAACAAAGAATGCTGAAGCCATCAAGTCATCAGCGGCTGCCGCCACCCCCCAGTGATCACAAGCCTGCAGCCCAGCCTCTGCAGCTACTCACAATGGTGCCCTCTGAGGGGACTCAGAATGAGAAAGGACAGGATACTGGCCCTAGATAGCTAGATGCTTGTCGGAGGAATGAATTCAATGAGCCCAAATGTTTGCTCCCTTCCATACATAGAAAAGCGCTAAATTCTGTTCAGGAATATGTCATAGCTCTGCAAAGTTCCCTCTGCTCATCTAGTTTTCTTCAGTTAACAAGTAATCTTTAAATGTTCTGACTACCTGGTCTTTGTTTTAAAGCTCCTATATATCCTAGCTCCTCCCTTACCTCTTCGGAGCAGTCCCTCAGAGCGGTCAATCTGAGAGGCTGTCATTCCAGGCTCGAGTCCTCAGAAATGTCTGCCGAATAAAACATAACTCTCAACTTTTAGGTTGTGCATTTATTTCAGTCGACAGTGGTGATGACTTATTCTCTTTCCCTCTGCCAGAGCAGCTTCTCTCTTCTGCTTCACTGTTTGGAGCACAGTGAACAGTAGACTATTTGAAGCTGCAACTCTATGAAGCCATTGATAAAGGAGGAAAGCATTTAAAATGTATTTTCAAAGATTTAACACAATAACTGCTACCCAGTGCAGAGAGTTTCAAACCCCAAGCTAGCATTGCTGATGGATAGCTTCCACTTAAGCCTGGAGGTAAAGCTAGAACAGCATAAACAGTGGCTGGAAAGAAATTCAGTATGATAACACAGGTGCTAAATTGTACTTAGGGTGTCTGCATTCTTCAACTTACCAGTTTTTAAATTAAAAAGGCTATTTTACTTTAAAAAACCTCATCAAGTGGAAAATACTATTTCTCTTTTTATTTTTTAAAAGAAGTATTGAAGTATAGTGATTTACAGTGTTATGTTAGTTTCAGGTGTACAGCAAAGTGATTGAGTTTTCGGATTCTTTTCCATTATAGGTTATTACAAGAGACTGACTATTGTTGCCTGTGCTATACAGTAAGTCCGTGTTGTCTCCTTTTCTTCCTAAATATTTCTGAGGACTGTGGCTGTCCATAGCCAAGTTGCTGATGGGAGCTTATCTTGGTTAGAAATGAGATAGATAGAAGGAAATTAGAAGACTTCAGAATTAGGTTATTTTACCTATGCCTTATAAATGGAAAACCACTCCCCATTCTACATAGGACAGAAACATTTGCACTGGGTAGCATGGTCCCTGGGAGGTGGGTAGAAGTGTCCCTTGGGACAAGATATAGAAACAGGTTGTCTTAATTTTTAAAAGAGTAAGAAATTACCTGAAATTATAAAAGCTTTAGATAATCCATGACATACTGACCTGAAATCTATGAGTGATAGATCCAGTAGTCTTAAAGATGAAATAAGACAGGGCTTCTTTTCAGTGAAAAAAAGGGAAGCCCTGCTTTTGGCTGACACTGAAATTGAGACAGGAAGAGACAAACCTGAGAAAACGGTGGCTTCCCCTGCCAGGAGCCGATTTGCATAATGGTTCTTATTTTATTTTTATTTGGACAGAAGCAAAAAAGGTGTTTTTTTTTTTTTTTTCAATAAGGGTGCCTAGAGAAAAGGGGACAGGCTGAGGTGCCCTGTATCTTGACCCAAGTGCCGTGCATCGGTGCCCGGGTGGCTGGTGGAAACAATTATTTGAGACTCAGGAGAGGAACCTGACCTAGTACCATGCTCCAACCAGGGACATCTGAATTATTACTATGAGTATGACTGCGTTAGTAGCTACACACTAATGAAGACTGAAGACACTGTAATTAGCCCCATTTATGGAGCTCCTCCTATATGCCCAACATATGTAGTGTGTTTCTACATCTATGGTGTTTACAGCAATTCTTTAAGGCTGCTATTATCCTCACTTAGCAGATGATGAAAGTAATGCACAAAAAGGTAAGCAAGCAGTTTTCGCAAAGGTGCACCCCTAGTATTTGGCAGAACCAGAATCAGAATTCACAGCTTCTTCACCTAGAATGTTATTATCATTCCAGTGCACCATCTCTCATGCATCCGTAGACATGTGTTTCTTATTTGCACCTTGAAAGTGTCTGGATTCCAATGTAGAATGGGCAACGAAGGCCTGTAAACATGATCCACAACAACAAACATCAAAGGAAAAAGGCAAAGAAATTAAAAACGAACTTCTACCGTTAGTGTGTTTTCCAATCCTACAAAATCACAATGAGAAACCTGGGAGGATGGAAATTTTTCTGCAGGGAAAGGGCACAAAAGGGTGCAAAAGAAACCTGACTCAGGCTATTACTGTGATAATTTAGCCTACAGTAGCCGGAAGTAACAATTGCTTTCTATTCATTTACCAATTTGGGAAAAGAAAGTTACTTTCAAAAGCTGAGATGCTGATAATTGCTTATGTGAGCCCCCATTTTAAAGAAAAAAAAACATTGCTAAAGCTGGCATTGTTCCAGGGAAAGGGCAGTCAATGTTGGAACTATTTGGGTGAATTTTATGAATCGGATGATGATGAAGAAGAAAACTAGTTATGTCTAAATGTCAATTAAACCAGTTCTCAAGGGATACAATAGTACAGAATTGCTCAACAAATTAGCCAGCAGGATGTTACTATTCCAATCAAAATCATGCTGGTACATGAGTGTGGCTAACCTTTTGGATAAACAATTTTTATTAAGTTTTCTTTTTCAATGGTCTGAGCCCAAGAATCTTGGCTAATTTATACAGTTGATTTTCTAAGATGTTAGAGATTTCAGTGCTGAAACTGATAGTGAGCCCCACATTTATGGAACTAAATTGTGTCCCCCACTGAATCCCTATGTTGAAGCCCTAACTCCCACTGTGACTGTATCTGGAGATAGAGTCTTCAAATAATTACATTTAAATGAGGTCTCACAAAGTTGGTACCCTAATTGAGTAGAACTGGTGACCTTATAAGAAGAGGGAGAGATTCCAGGAGTACACACAGAGAGGAAAGTCAGGGTGACACAGTGGGAAGCCAACCATCTTTGAGGCAGGAAAAGAATCCTCATAAGAAACCAGTCTTGTGGCACCTGGATCTTGGACTCCCAGCCTCCAGAACCATGAGAAGATGAACGTCTGTTGTCTAAGCCACCCAGTCGGTGGTGTTTTGCTATGGCAATCTGAGCAGACGAAGACACTCACATAGCAACAGCTCTCAGGTTTCAGTGTGGTTGTCTCATGTACCTTTGTCTATGTCAGCATCATTTAATGTTCTTCTGTCAATCAATAGAGAATGTTTCAAGATAAGTGAGCCATTGAAGGGATTCCCAGATCTTAACTAACTTTGTGTGAATTTTAAGATGAGTGACATTAATTAAGTCCGACAAGTATCTTTCTTCAATCGGTTTATTTTCACTGCATATCACTAACATTGATCTCAATGAATTTCGATCTGCCTTACTTTTCTTTCAACTGTAAATAATTTTGTTACCTTTCGAGTTGTCATTCAAATGCCAGTTAAAAGTGTTTTTACAAGGACTTTGCAATATCACAGGAAAAGCTTTGGTCTTTTAATTCCGTAATGCCTTTGGCATTCATCCATGAAGAAGAGGTGATCTGGGGAAAGTGCAGAGGAGGCATACATAATTTTTAGAGCTCACAAGAGGCATGGATGAAACATAGTTGTCTCCAGGTATTTATCACGGGGGCCACCAATTCTTTCAACATGGTTTTTGAGCACTAATGTTGAACTAAGTTAACAGAGACAGTCAGTTTTACACAAAGTACTCATTTAATTAGTCCTAAGCCAATTCCTCCATGACCCTTAACTTTCTCTTAGCTTTCAAAAATAATGCTGTTCCTCTGTAAGCTCTTTAAGAGACCCCCTTTTTTTAAAAAAAAAAAACTTATTTCAGTGTCTCCAGAGACTCATATTTATTACCCACTTCAAAATATATATTGAATTGTACTGAAGGCTACCTGAACTAATGAATATATTTTGTCCCTTAAAAACTGGATTCAATAATAAAGCCTCAATAGAATTATAACTATTTTATCCTAAGTGTGTTTTAAAGTCACATTTCTTTCATCCTCTGAGACCCAAAGAATACATATATTTCCCTGGAAAATGGGGCAACTCTACAAATTCATGACAACTCCTTCAAACAAAAGAAGAAGAGAAAAGTGGATCAACTTGGCCCAACAATAAAAAATTAAGTTACTTCTGTTTTGAGTAAAGAAAACATCTTCTTTTATGGGAGAATTTCAAAACTGCAGATTTTAATTTAAAATGATAGCTGAAGGGCATAATCTGCAGGAAGGCAATTTTTGTAAGATATATTAAACTTGAACTTTTCTATTATATTTGATGAGATGTAAAATCATAGCATTTTAAAACTTAAAATAAGGCAAGGGCCTTGGAGAGTGCCCATTGAAAAGGAAATCACAAAAAAGAACTCTTCTGTGGGTAAAAATGCAAATTTGCCTTTGAAAGATGGAGCAGCATTTCCCCAGAGGTCCATGTGCAGAACAGTTTTCAAATGAAGACACCGATAGTAAAAAATTTTTGTTCTCTTAATATCTGGTTAAGAAAACCCACACACTACAAACCAAAAAACAGGCATCCGTCATCTAAGGTGCCTCTGTTAAAGATACTGTATGTTGCCATGGCACCACAAGAGGGCTGCCAGCCAGCTCGTCCACCTGGGAGAAACCTCACATTGCATCCTCCATATCCACAGTCTTAGGAGCCTCAACATTCTTGCTTTGTTTTTTCCCTAATTTTCCATCCTGGTACTAAATAAATAATTCCTGGGCATTGAGATACAGCAGAAATAGCAAGAGATTTGGAATCAAACAGACCCAGATTTGCACTCAACTCTGCCATGTACTAAGTAAGTGGTCTTGGTCAGCCACTTCGTCACTCTCATTTTTAGTCGAATGGTGAGAATAATGATGCCTGTTCCTGGCAGTTTTGTAGGAGTCAGCGACAGGGCATCCCATCTAGACACTGTAGGTCCAGTACCCAGTGGGCACATTTATCATTATTCAGTTTGTAAGTGGAAATGACCAATTTGTCATCCAGCTGTAGTTTCTCAGTTGCGGTCTAGATTGAGTTGTGACCTCGGTCGTTTTATCTACGCCCTGTGTAAATCCAAACTGGTTTAGATCAGGTCATGTGAAAAATAGCATTGGACATGTTCACCTTTATTCTAATTCAGAATCAGTGAAAGCCATGATATCACGAGAGTAAGATTATCCATCTGGCAAAATAGTGGCATAAACACACACACACACACACACACACACACACACACACAACACACACGCACATACACGGCGTCTTTGAGCAACTTATCCACCTTTAAGAACTGTACCCTAAATGCACGAGTCATGATGATGAATATCATGGAACAATTAGGTACAAAAATGTTTACTGGAAACTACTCTGTATCAGGCACTTTCCAAGATATCTGGGTAGCAGCCATGAACCAGATGGTCACAACCAGGGACTTCATGGCATCACAGAAAAGAAATCTAAAAATACTTACAAGCCCCTTTGCAACAGGTTTTCTTATTCCTCTTACTTCCCGTGAAAATTTAACAATCAATTTCCTCAGAGCCCAGTTTTATCAGGCACTAGCTATTTCCTGCAAATGTAATAAGGCTTCAAGACCATATATTTGTATTAGTGTGTAGTTGTCTGTTGCCAAAAAATGGTTCAATATCTGGAGTGGAGCTTTTTGAGCAAAGGAGAAAAGTGAAGGGGAATGGAAACTGGTGTCACCTAGTCTGGTCAGCCCAGGTTAAGTGCATGCAGTAAATAATCTGTCACAAAGTGTGATCTCATCCTCCATGTTGACTAGTTTACCTTTGGGGATAGAGAACGAATGAGCCCAGCCACAGCCAGTATGTGTCTTACACACTTGGCCACCCGGGCTGGTCTGTGAGCAGGAATGCACTGGTCAACCTGCAGAATGAAAGTCTGGATTTTAGACATTTAGGTTTCAAAAGAGATCAAATGTGTAGTTATTAGCAGTGGTGGATGGGAGAGAGGGGATAGGAGGCAGGTGATCCAAAGATTCAAATTTCCAGTTCTAAGATGGGTAAGTATGAGCATGTAATGTATAGCGAGATGACACAGTTAACGCTGCTGTGTGATATGTAGGGAAACAGTTAAGAGAGTTGATCTTAAAGAGTTCTCATCACAAGGAGAATTTCTTCCTTTTTTATTGTATCTATATGACACGATGGATGTTAACTTGTGCTAATTAGATCACAGCATATGTAAATCAAACAGCAGCGGTGCACCTTAAACTCATATAGTGATGTCTGTCAACTATTTCTCAATAAAATTGGAAATAATTCAGGTTTGAATTGGTGTTATTACTTTGAAAAACTCTTTGGCAGTATTTAAAAAACTAAACACACATGTATTCTCTGATTTGGTCATTCTCTTCTTAGACATGAGTTAAACAGAAATGCATACTATGTTGGGTTTTTGTCTTATTCTTTAGATTCCCACCTTTAGTACTAGTTAAGTTATTTTCTCTCGTCCCAAATATGTATGAATTTTATATCTACTTGATAATAGTTGTTAAAGTTTTCTAACGATCACATTGAAGTACATGTTTTGAACTTTAATTTGAAAATAAATCAGATATGTAAAAAATTAGAGTGATTAGTATAGTGCATCCCATGTATCTATTACTCTGAATCAATTTTTTTTTTTGACAATTTGGTTACATTTGACTTAAGTATCCAATTTTTCTTTTATTTATTCTTTGATAATGTAATTTATTTATTTTTCTTAACATGGGTGGTTTTATTTACTACTTAACAATCCGGTAATTTGACAAAGAAAGATGACTATCAGAGAGAAATACATGTGTGCTTCATTAACATAATGAATTCAACAGAAATGCATACCATGTTCATCAGATGGTACATATGAGAATTTGGAACCACCATTTTAATAGCCTTGAACTGGAAAAAACTCAACTGCTCATCAGTAAATATCAGAGGGACCAATCAGTGGTGGCATCGTCATTCAATGGCTTCTGCCACAGCAGTGACAATGACACAGCGGTGACAATGAATAATCCACAACTCTACACGACATCCTGCGTGCATCTCATGAATGTAACATTGAGTGAAAGATGTCAGATAGAAGTGTCCCCTGTCTGACTCTCCTTCTTTCCTGAGCAGGCTGGACTAGTATACGTGTGAGAAACCAGGGTACTAGTAATGCTCGGGAGGGTAGTGACTGGGAGGGAACACTGAAGTTTCCAGGCTGCTGGTGATGTTGTGCTTCTTGTTTCATAGGTGTGCTCATTGAGTAAAAATTAATTTGTGATTAACTATGAATTAATTAGTTATGATTTGTGCACCGTTCAGTATATGTGTCAAACTTCAATGAAAATCCCTCCCCCCCAAATTAAGTCTCGTAAGAGGTGGAAGTGGGAAACTGCTGACCAAAAAACTCTAAGCAAAGATAATCTTAGGTTCATTGTGATCATTGTATCTAAAAAGATCTAAGAGGCAAAGGTGAGTCTGACCTTTATGCTTCAGTATTGGCACCTTCTTTTAACCCTTTGGTTTTCAACTTTTCCTTTTGGAGGTAATTGAATCCAGTAGCTAATGCCAGTAGCTGAATCAGCCCTTGCTTGAAAGTGGTCTTTTTCCTGTCCTCTTTTAAAATTGTTGGCATGCCCTCTGTCAGTGAAATGGGCATTGCAGCATCTGGGCTAAAAGCCTCCCAGGTTAGGCTCAGACAGGACATAGCAGTGCCACAGCTCACCACGTTGTGGACTTGGAATTGAAAGCGGAATCTGGATGAATGATTTTGCTCTTCTCCAGAGGAGACTACTGTCCTCACGTGGCATCGATTTAGTCACCACTCGGTCACAGAGCCTCTGCTGTGCCCCAGGGCCTGTCTTTCACTGCTGGAGACGGGAAAAAAGGAACATGCAATCCCTGGCCTCATGGAACTAAGGATCTAGCCAGAGGGTTAGCGCATTTAACAAATATCTATAGCAGAAGAGTGAATTATGTAAAGGGCCTTGAAATAGAAAAAAAAATGAGTAGCAGATCATTTCTGGGGATCAAAGGGACTTTGCTGAGAGGGTAACAATTGCACTTGGTTGTGAAGAATAAGGTGGAGCTTTCAAAGAGGAAAAGGAGGGAAGGGGTGTCTAACATGAGGGAACAGACTCTGCAAAGTCATTGCTATTAAAGTGTGCACCTAGGTGATGTGCTGGCAGGGAGCAGGGGGCTGAGGACAGCAAGGCAGCCAGGGCTGGATTATAAAGGCACAGAAGATGCTGGGGGTGCCCCACCCAGACCCCTCTGCCTGGCTAGCGTGTTATTCCATCGGCTGCTGTGAGTGTTGATTCCTCTCTCCCCCTTCTCCAGAGAATTGTCCTTGGTCTGTAGGAGCCACATCACTCAGAAATGCCTGAGAGGTTACAGAGCTCACCAGGGAAGCCTGCAGCCTGGAGCTGACTGATCCGGGGGTGCAGGAGCCTGCCTCTTACTTCACAATGAGGCAGCTCAGCGGTGCTGTTCATGCTCCAGAGCTCCCGTGGGATCGGGTGAGTGGAGACTCCAGCCGAGGCCACGTCCTTGCTTGGCTCCATCCACCCCTCCTGTCTGGCTTCCCTCACTCCCTTCCTCTGAGGGACACCTCGCCAAATCACAGGCACAAGAATCCTTGTCTCCAACTCTGCTTTTAGGGAGTCTGACCTAAGACTTCAATGTTGATTTCGTAAATAATAGGGGGCCACTGGACATTTTCCATCAGTAGAGTGACCCAATCAGAACTGCATTTTATAAAGTTAATAGTGTAATAACTCAGAATGTGAATTTGAGAATAATTCCTCCTGTTTATTTTTAATGTATACTGCTTTTAAGCACTGTTATAACTTCTTGATACCCAATTTGTGTGTATGTGTGTGTGTGTGTTTGTGATTCTACTTCTGTGAGGAGAATGTGATTATGTGATTGCATTTGGGAAAATGGAAAGGGAATTTTCTGTGTGTTTAATATTTTGTTGTAATTGTGTTCCAGAATTTTCCTCTTTAATTGTTTTTTAATAATGGTTTTATCATGTTTCTTGGAGCAGTAATTACTTCCCATTTCCATGTACTTTGTTTGAAAACATATATATTACTCACAATATTATTAGAAATGGAGCTTTATTAATTGTTCATGGGTGAGAAAGGTGACCAGTTCTCATTGGTTACCTGCTAGGATCACTTGAACCATATTGTAAGGTTTCTTTCTTTTTCATTCTTTCCTGTCTCCCCCTCCCCTGCCTCCCTCTCTCTCTCTTTCTTTCTTCTTTCTTTCCTGCCTGCCTGCCTCCCTGCTTGCTTTTCTTTCTTTCTTTCTTTCTTTCTTTCTTTCTTTCTTTCTTTCTTTCTTTCTTTCTTTCTTTCTTTCTTTCTTTCTTTCTTTCTTTCTTTCTTTCTTTCTTTCTCTTTCTTTTAGCTGGATAATTCAATAATTCAACATATTAAACATATAACAATTAGGCTTCTATCACTTATAATAATTGCCTTTTTAATTCTGTTTTATAAAAACTCACTCTTGCTAATTAGTTGACCTTTATAAATAAAATATGCACATTTCCATTCAACAGGTGCTGGGGTGATGTGTGTTTGCAATAGAGTGCTGCTCTAGTCACTAGAAATGTAATTGCCTTTCCAAAACTATAATTCTAGTCTTGATTCTTGCCATGTGAGGGAGAGAAATTTGTATATCTATACAATTCTTCTCAGTCACAGAGGAAAGGAATAAACCTTTATTTAAGATAATGAATACACTAGAAATCCATTGAAAACTTCAAATGAAGAATTATTCTTATTAAAAATAAAGATGTAATGCTCTCCTTTTAGTTTTACCTGAGGAAATTCTATTTAATCTTCAAAGCTAACTCAGAATTATCACTTCCTCTATGAGAAAGAGGCTGAAGGAGATAATGTTTACTGCTGTTTTTCTATTTCAGAAGTCAGTTCTTCCTCTGGATTCCTGTAGTATTTTGTTCTAGCTCTCCTAAACTGTCATTGAACGCCATCTTGGATTATAAATACATAAATTTCAGTTACCTATTATTGCATAACAAACTCCCCAAAGCTCAGTGGCTTAAAATGGTCAAAATGTATTATCACTTATAAGACTCTGGGTCACCTGGGCTATTCTTCTAGTCTCTTCTGGGCTCGCAGACGTGTTTGTGGTCATCTGTAGACTGGCTGATAGCTCTGCTCTTCTTTGCTGGGTCCTCCCATGCTTGGGGCTCAGCAGACTTGAGCTGGTCTGGGAAAGCCTGACCAGGCTTTCATCAGGGCTGGGAACACTGGGCTGTCTTCCATGTGGCCACTTCTGGTCCATCCAACAGGTTGGCCCAGGCTTGTTCATGTGGCAACTGGGCAGGTGTTGAGACAGGGTCAAAGTGTAAGAAGCCTTTTGAGGCCCAGGCTTGGAATGAGCAATCAGCACCTCTGATTCATTTTATTAGAGTAAATCTCAAGACAGACCAGGTACAAGGAGTGAGAAATTGGCTCTGCCTCTGGATGGAGGGCATTGCAGAACCACATTACAAAGAATCTGGTTCAGAGTAAAGAACTGAAGACTTTTTGCAATGAATATATCACATATATGCATGTCTGTATATATGTCTTCTCCTTATCAATATAAAATCTTCTTGAAGATAAGGCAATGTTTTATCACTTTGTATTCTAGCATGAATGGTGTTGCTTAGAATGAACATCTGTTGATTTTAAAATCACAGTACCTCTCTCTTCAGCTGATAGTCACTCTTCGCTTATCTTTTGTCACGCTTCCCCACCCCTAACCAGGGTGGGTCTAGTGGGCTTTTGGGGTTCTCAACTGCGTGCCCTAACCCAAAGAGCTGGTCGAGGGATCAGAATGAAAGTAAGGCTGGGACAGTGATCGTCTTTCAGAAATTTGGTCAGGAAGACCCATTTAAGGAGATAATGTGGTTGAAGCTGAGTTCCTTGCCTTCTTGAAGACCAGGTCTTTAAATCTTCCCTCCATTTTGAAGCCTCCCAGGAAGTATCCTTTATCTTCCTTCTTCAGACAAAACATCTGTCATAGGGACCTCATACACTCCCAACTCTCAAAAGTTTGTTGAGTGACTGAATGAAGGCAAAGATCCTATAATCACTGACTATCTTTATCACATGAGAGTATTCAGCATATGCTCTCCTAGGGTGTGTACACCTTTGGCTGGTCTGTCCTACAGCCCTTTCTCCAGGAACTGCCCCCCACCCATCCCACTCTGCATGCTTAATGAGGAGCCAACAAGTTACCGTGAGGGCACCTTAACTTGTGACCAAAGAATATTTGATCAGGATGGCCAGTGAGTCCCCAGAATTTGTGAACAGGGAACCAAGACAGTCAGGCAATCTGAAAATATAATATGCTAAATTGACATGCTGTGGCACATCTTTCCAGCAATGTGCAGAGATCACTCTGTGAGTGTATGAATTTGGGCAAATCACTGGACCTCTCTAAACTTCAATTTCCACATCTCTAAAACAGACCAAGTATCTACCTCCCAAGGCTGTTTAAAATATTAAATGTGGTTCTGAGTGTGAAGGACCTTGTTTAATTCCTAGCAGAGTGCAATTTCCTCTTATTCTCATGTGTGGATCTCCTAGCATAACATATCTGATTTGGGGGTTACTGGATTATTTTACAACAGATCCCCATATAAAACTTCTATTATGTGTCAAGTACTTTGTTAAGATTCTTACTTAGTAGGAATAATACTGAATGCTTATATACCACCAGACAAAGTGATTTGCATAATTCACTGATATAGTTCTCATAGCGATATCCCAGATGGATGCTTTGACCATTTTACAGAGGAGGAAACCAACCCAAGACCCTGGCCTCCAATCCAGCTTCTTACATCTCCTTCATCTTCAGTCCTTTGCCCAGTGCTTCCTCAATTTTGTGTACTTCAGCTCACAGCAAAAGTGATATTTCTGTGGCCCCCAGGGGTAAATGGATGAAGGTGCTCATGTCTGGAGGTGGCTGGACTTGGACGCCCTGCTTGACTCACACCTCACCTAGCACCTCCATGTGGCTTAGAGTAAAGATATCTCAATTGTCTATTTGCAAATGTATGCAGTTTGCGGGTGATTTTAGAATGATTTTTGATAATAAAGTTTGAGGGAGAAAAACAATTTCCTGAAAATCACTCTCAGGTAACCAGAACACACAACCTTCCGAATTGCCCTTGGCAAATGGGCAGAGGCAAAGTACAAAGCTGATCTCTAGTGTTAAGACATTTTACAAATCAAGGCTGATTCTACTTGTTACATTACTTCTTGCTGTCAGCATGTTCCATTGTGTCTTTTTCTAAAGTAATGATCAAATGCCTAGGTTTCTAGATTAGCAATAAACATAAAATTGTTTTAGAACCCATCATCCCATTTCTTCACCTATGTTTTCTTTTCTTTGCCATGAGTCAGGATTATTGTAAGAAGACAAAATGTTTTGAGAGGCAGATTCCGGAATTAAAGTGTTCTGCCCAGCATTGGCAGGGAGCATACTTTTCTATTTTCCAGCATTTTTTGTTTGTAGTGCCTATAAAAAAAAAACATGCTCACGGCTTCATTACTGAAAAGAAGGGTTGTGTTTCAAAATATGTGAATAATTAGTTGTATAAGGAAATTCTATTGGGAGGGAACAGCAGTAGATCTGTGTGTAATCAGACGCGCATCTAACAACCCATTCCCTGAATAAGGGAGAAGGGAATACACTTGTTGGTAAATACTTAGAATTGGCCCAAAGCTATAATGAAGGAGGACCAGAAACTTCTGCAAAAGACCTACTGTGTGACAGTCATTCTGCTCCCCTAAATTTCACAATAAACC
This sequence comes from Camelus ferus, assembly GCF_009834535.1. Lineage (NCBI taxonomy): Eukaryota > Metazoa > Chordata > Mammalia > Artiodactyla > Camelidae > Camelus > Camelus ferus. The sequence goes on from NC_045714.1 coordinate 26,932,396, forward strand.
TGAATGGTATTTATGAAGACTCCAAGTCAGAGGTGGTGTTGGTTCCTTTGCCTCAAGAGGGGACCACCTCTGGTGTAATTCCAGCAGCAGAAGAGCCCATGCTGAGACTGCAGCCTTTCCTAGCTCCTTTCCCTGACTTACCCTGCTTTCCCCACTCCCTTTCTCCTGTGAGTATTCTCAGTAAATCACTTGTACAAAATTCTCCATCTCAGGCTGTGCTTGGGATGGGAACCTGCCTCAAGACACCCCATTTTATTGACAGAAGAAGGGAATGTCAAGGAGGTTAGAAACTGGGTGAGGATAATCCTCACTGAAGAACTGCATCACTTATCAGTCAGGGACTTGGGCAAATTCTCTTTTGTTTGATTAGCAAGTTAAACAAGAGCTCAGTAAAAATACCATTTTTTTTAATGAAATTGCAAATGAAACAATTCAGGTAAGTTAGCCACCAGCTGTTTCTTTCTTTCTCTTTCTTCTAGGTTAGCATTTTTTTCTTTTTTAACTCTGTCAAAGGACACATTATTCATCCTACATCAAACAGAGATACTTCATGGATTCATGGGGTGCGGAAAAACCCATGCTCCCACAGGACTACAACATTCATAGTCTACTTACACTTTGCTTGCTCATCAGTCTAGTCCCAACCTGCAAAGGAAGGAATTACAACAAACCCGTTCAAATCTCCTAAGAATGCATATGTCTGTCTGTGAGTATATATAGTTATAGAAAAGGACTGAAGAGAAACATCTCGAAAACTTCTCTGTTCTCTCTAAGGGGCAGGACTCTGGGGAATTGATATCTATTTCCTGTACACATTTTTCTGAGGCTTTCTCCAGGCTCTGGAATATTTTGTGTCTGGTGGAACAAAAGTTTCCATCCATTTTCACAGGTCCTTCCTCATATTTTAAAATTGAGATGTTTCATCCAAACCTTAATTTTCCTTCATCTTAAAGAGGGAAGTAACAACTCAATTACTTTAAAAGTGTCATTTTCTGGACACTCATTCTCCTTCAGTTATATTTTTTCAATTACTTACATAGCTGTGAAATTTGGTCTCATCAATTTCTCAATGGCCATGTTTTATAAGTGACATAATTATTCTTTTGGGTGGTATAAGCTCTGATCGTTGTTGGAAGGTTATAAAGTCTTGGTATCCTCAAAACTTTGTGACAAGTTCTGAGTGGCCTATTGGTGGTCACTGGAGATGACCATCCCCATGAAGGTGGAATTCCCATCTTTTACAAGTAGGATGTTGACTTTGGGGCTTAATGTGTTCTTGGCTCCTCAGGGAATCAGTATTTGCCCCAAAGTAGCTTTGTGAAAAATAAGTGATCATTGACAGTTGGAGGTCATGTCCCATAAATATTAAAAGTTCTGGGCTGTGGGCATGTTTCAGCGTAGAGCCTGGAACTCCTCAGTTATTGGTAACAGCTTTCAAACTGCCAATGGCAGGCCTTTCAAACTAATCACAGTTTAAGACAAATAAGGTAGTTTCCTTCTTGACATTGCTTCTTTTTGTGGATTTTGCAAATTCAAAGAGCCTTCTATCTGTGTCCCAAAGGAACACAGTGTAGGTGACCTTGAAAATATAGTTGAACTTGCCGTTAAGTAGAGAGGATCCCTTCTTGGTGTACCCACCACGATACCCTGAGAAATGACTTCAATAGGAAATAATGTTAACTTGATGGGGTTAATGACGGAAATTGGGGAGAGAGTTCACTGTGATTTTCAATAATGAAGGTTTTGAGAAAAAAGTGGTACACATGATCTGAAGTGGCTGTCACTGTACTTGCAAATCAAAACTGGTCTGGATTTTTCTTGTGTGTATTCTGTTGAAAGAAAAACGCAAACTGTGAAGACCCATTATGGTGAGCTGCATTTAGAAACAATCAACTTGAGAAGAGAAGTTGATTCCTTGTATGTGACCTGGAATTCTTCCCATCTGGAAACAGGTGCAGAGATGACTGTGTCTACGTGAGATGCATACACACGATTTATTTCTTGGGGGTAATTTTTTTCCCTCTCAGATACTTGTTTTCATTCGAGATTGTTCCGTCGTCAATTAAAAGCTAACTTCACTCTTATTCTTTGCTTCAAGGAAGTACTTATTCATTAATTGGAAAGAAAAGGAAAGAACCCACAGCTGCCCAAGTAGCTAAACGAAACACTTTCTGTTTTCAACATCACCTGCCAAAAACAATGTCTGACATTATGAAAGGGAAAAGATAAATACATTTGGAGTTCTGAGAAAAATCAGTTCACTTTAGCATTACATTATTTTTATGAGAAAAAAAGCCAAAGGACTGTTTGCATCATGTGTGCACATCACAACCACACGTATTAACATATGGAAGGTTTATCTCAGTTCCTGAATTCTGCCTTAGCCAAAAGTTAGTTTCACCTGAAAGATGTGTAAAGACCCTCAGTTTTCTAGAAAACCGTTCAGTGATTGTGTCATTACCCTTAAGGGGATCCTGACAGTTCTCTGAAAGTTATAACTACTTCCCCAAATTACTGTTTTTACTTTTGAAAGAACATAGTTTATTCATTAAAAAGATGTGCTTTTAAACTCTTGATCAATTGTCTCTCTTTTTTTGGTAACTTAACTAAGGAACCGAAGAAAAACAGTTTTCAAATTCTATTAAAATATAACTGTTTTTTTGGTATATATTAGAGCTATGGCTATTAATATTGATTACATTTGTTCATTAATTTATATTGATTGTATTAATTAATTAGTGCTGATTACATACAGGATTCTACCACAAGATAAAAATAAAAACTTGTAGAAGTCATTCACTTATGGCTCATTGGTAGGCAGGTTGTCCAATGCTAGGAGACTATCTCACTTCAAAAATAAAATTGCCAATTCTATCTTAATTACCCCTCACAACTCAACTTGATTTTCCTCTTTGGTCCTCAGAACATGGAATTGATCTGGTCATAACTTCTGCAGGATAACACTAATAAACTTGTTCCTAGGACAGAAGTGGCTTAGTTTTTTTATTTACTTTCTTCCACGGCTCTTGAAAAAGTTCCTCCCTTTTCACAGAATGCTGTATCCCAATGTTGTCATAATTCCAAATTCTTCTCATCCTCCAATATTAGCTCAAAGCCACCTTCTCCAGCAGCTTCTCCCAAGTGACTTCTCTTGCCTTCATTGTTGCAATATAAAACTTTAAAAATGCCTTTTGCACACCTCTAGTTTTCTCCCATAAATTTTGGCTGTATTTCATTATATATATGTTTTTAATATATTGCATACTTTTGGAAGGCAGAGCACATAACTCATACATTTTTGCATTTTCCATTCCATTCAGCAATTTTCATTATGTAAAGGAATCCGTTTGTACACAGATGAGAAATGAACATATTTACAGTACTCAGGATTTATTTTTATTTTATGTATATCCACACATTGAGGGGAAGTGCAGGTTAGATGTCAAGGTTTGCAATTAAAACTGTAATATTTAATGTAGACTTAATATTCTATACTTCTCAGTTTGAAGAAGAGGGACACAAAAGTTATGATGACATACAGAAAGTTCAGGATACACAGAAGGTAAAAAGGAAAATCCTTGAGGCTGTAAATATCACTCATGTTTTGTTTGTTTGAAATTTCTTTCTCCATAGTAACAGGAAAAGGACTAGAACCCAGAGTTCTCTAGAGACAGAATTGCTTCCTGGCAAATAAGGAAAGGTGGTCTCAACTTCTTTGCGGTAGATTTTAATGAATAATGAATGTCCTTGAAAGACGATGCTGCATTTTGTTCTAAACAAAACCAAAATATAAGTAAACAAATGTATTATATCCCTTCTGTACCTCTGTGAGGTCTTTTTTGCCCATATGTCAGGAGAAAAGGAGATGTGGAATGTCGGGAATTGTTTCCAAAATTAGCTCACATTCCTCCATTAATATGGGAAATATCTGACCCACAGTTGCCCCAGTCTGTTCACTGCTCTGGATAAAAGCATCTGGTCTTCTACAGACTCCTAGCTGCAGGGGACGGGGACAAAACTCTGGGTAAGCAAAGTTGGATGGCTTTCAAAACCGTCATCCTTCCTGGATTTACCGACACAAAGAATCTGTCATTAAATTTAGTCGGTGACCCTGAGCTTGGAGTGATCTCAAGCTGGCACTCTCCGCCAGGGGTGGACTAAAGTCTAAGGAGCAATTAGGGGCAAATGACAAAATGAGATTCCGACAGACGGGGTGAGAGGTGAGTGGAAGAGAATTGAAATGCTGATTGGGTGATGTTAGATAATTCGGATCTCACGAAAGAATAATTTCTTCCTTGCTGAGCAGTCATAAGGTCACTCAGCAGGGTCAACTGCTGGCAACATTATCACAATCAGTGCTTCTCAGAGTTTGGGGTGCATAAAAATCACTGGAGTTTCTTCTTAAAATACAGATTTTGATGCAGCAGGTCTGGGTTGGGGTCTGAGGGTCCACATTTTTTTTCCTTTTTTTTTTTTTATTTTACAAATTGCTGATCTGTTTCTTTTCTTTTCTTTTTTAATCAAAAATAGTTGACTTGAAGATATTGTTTCAGTTTCTGATGTACAACATAGTAATTGAGATTTTTCTAGACTAGACACCATACACAGTTATTCTAAAATATTGTCTATGTTCTCTGTGCTGTATATTGTATCCTTGCAACTTATTTATTTTTTTCCTTGTAGTTTGTATCCTTGGACTCCTTCACCTATATGCCCCACTCCTCCTCTTTCCCCTTGGGTAACCACTGGTTTGTCTGAGATTCCACATTTTAACTGGCTCCCAGGTGATGCTGAAGCTACTGGTCCTCAAATCACACCCTGGTTGGAATAACAAGGGTCTACATTTGCATTATCCATGCAACATTTGATGGCTACATGTGGATATTGAACACTAAATTGAGAGGTGCTTTAAGTGTAGGATACACATCAGACTTTTTTTTATTGAAATACCACAAAATTATCCTGCTTAAATTGTACAATTCAGTGGTTTTTAGTATATTCACATGGCTGTGGAACCATCACCACTACCTAATTGCAGAACATTTTCATCTCCACAAAAAGAAACTCTGTATGCCATTCCCACTTCCTCTCAGCCCATGGCAACCTACTTCTAGGTTTTCTTTCTAAAGTAAGAAAGAATCTACTTCCTTTCTTTGTGGACTTGCCTATTTATATTTTATACAAATGGAATCACACAATATGTGACATTTTGAATCAGACTTCTTTCATTTAGTTTACTGTGTTCAAGGTTTATCCATGTTGTACCAGGTACCCATAAGTCATTCTTTTTAATGGCTAAATAATATTCCATTGTAAGGATACATCACATTTCATTTATCCATTCATTTGTTGACAGACATTTGGCTTGTGTCTACTTTTGGGAAATTATGAATAATGTTGCCATGAACATTCCTATACAAGTACTTACATAAATATATGTTTTCAATTTTCTTGAGTATATACCTATGAATAGAATCATTGGGTCACATGGCAACTCTATTAAAATGTTTGCAGAATTGTCAGAATTGTTCTCTAAAGTGGCCGAACCATTTTTACATTCCTTCCAGCAATTCATGAAGTTTCCAATTTCTCTACATCCCTGCTGACACTTGAACCAACATTAATACATTATTATTAACAGAAGTCCATACTTCATTTCAGATTTCCTTGGTTTTGCCTAATGTCTTTTTTATGTTCCAAGAGCCCATTCAGAATACCACATTACTTTAGGTTGCCATATCTCCTCAGGGTCCTCTTGGCCATGACAGTTTCTCAAACTTTGTTTGTTTTTTAATGACCTTGATAGTTTGCGGAGTACTGGTCAGCTATATTGTAAGATGTCTTTCTTTTGGGATTTGTCTGCTAATCTTCTGGTAATGAGGCTGGGGTTATGGGTTTTGGGGAGAAAGACTGAAGAGAAAGATCATCATGTCATATCAAGGGTGCATACTATCCACATGGTTTATCACTGTTGGTGTTGAGCTTGATCAATTGATTGAAGCAGTGTTTTTCACAGTAAAATTATTCTTTTAAAAATTATGTTGGCAAGGACTCATGGATATTTATTTACACTTTGGGTTATAATCCAACACTGTTTTATTTTATTTTACTCAAATTACTTCAGATTTGACCACTGAGGACACTTTCAGTTTGACATACTCCCATCATCGTGAGATTTGTTGTTTTGAACACTTCTTAATGTTCCGGCCTTATAAAACATCTAGACTTATCTTGTATATTTCCTTCTTTAGTTGTAGAATCAACCAATTCTCCAAGGATTCCTGAATCCTTTTATTGGATAATGTTATTAAAAAGCAAGATCTGGCCATTAAGTTGATTATTTGAGATTGGTTTTTCTCTTTCTTTCCTTTTTTTAAAAATAATCCCAGTTTTTTTAATTGAAGTACAGTCAATTACAATGTGTTAATTTCTGGTTTACAGGACAATGTCCCAGTTATGTATATACATACATATATTTGTTTTCATATTCTTTTTCATTAAAGGTTATTATAAAATATTGAATATAGTTCCCTGCACTATACAGAAGAAACTTTTTTAAAATCTACTTTTACATATAGTGGCTAACATTTACAAATCTCAAACTCCCAAATTTATCCCTTCCCACCCCCTTTCCCCTGGTAACTGTAAGATTGTTTACTATGTCTGCAAGTCTGTTCTCTTTTGTAGATGAGTTTGTAGTGTCCTCTTTTTTTCTTTTTTTTAGATTCAACATATGAATGATATCATATGATATTTTTCTTTCTCTTTCTGGCTTACTTCACTGAGAAGGACAATCTCTAGGTCTGTCCCTGTTGCTGTAAATGGCATTATTTATTCTTTTTTATGACTGGGTAGTATTCTATTGTATAGATATACCACAGCTTCTTAATCCAGTCATCTGTCGATGGACATTTAGGTTGTTTCCATGTCTTGGTTATTGTATACAGTGCTGCTGTAAACATTGGGGTACATATATCTTTATTGGTTTTGTTTCTTAATATGAGCATTCATTGCTGTGAACTTCCCTCTTAGAACTGCTTTTGCTGTATCCCATAAGCTTGGTATATTGTATCTCCATTTTTATTTTATTCTGGACTGGCTTTACCTGCTTCAATGAATACAGTATGGAGGAAGTGATGAAGTATGATTTCTGTGGCTGAGTGATAAAATGCAAAATCCATTCTGCCTTGCTTGTGGAAGTACTTACACTAGTATCCTGAGGCCACTGAATTAAGGGAGCCAAGCTAATGGAAAGACCATGAGCAAGTGCTTTGCTCAGCAATTGTAGTCTTCATGCCATACCAGCTCAAGTGAGTGAATGAATCTTCTGATAATTCCAGCCACCAGACATCATATCACCCCAGCCTTTGAGATTTTCCAGTTGAGACTCAAGACATCATAAAACAGACAATCTATCCCCCCTGTGACCTGTCTGAATTTCTGACCCACAGAAAATTTGGGCATTCTAAAATGGTTGCTTTAAACCACTGTGTTGGGGGATAATTTGTTATGTAGCAATGGCAGCTGGAAAGGACCATTGGGTCTTTTGACTTGGAAAGTGTTATGATTGTATTCATGTTTTAAGAGGACCACTCTGCCATGGAGATCAGACGGTAACAAAGCAAAGGTGGAAATGGGGAGACAAATTAGGATGCAGTTGTTGTTGCACAGGAGAGAGAGGATGATAGCTTGGGTGTTGTGACATTGGTGCAAGAGAGAAGACATGATGGAATCTGGACATAGCCTGAAGATGAGGCCAGCAAAATTTGCAGATGGATCAGTCAAGAAGTATAAGAGAAAGAAAGGAGTCAAGGATGACTAGGGGTCCTGGACTGAGCCACTGGGTGACAATAGAGGTGAAGGGGATGGAGGGAGGGACAGATTTTGAACATACTAAGTTTATGATAACTTTGAGGCATTCAAGTGAAGATAGAGTGTTGAGAGATACTTATATGTGCCTGTATTTTAGGGTAAAATTGGGATGGAAAAATAACATCAAGACATTAAAACATAAATGATAGTTAAAGCCATATGCTTGGATGGCATAATTTAAGGAATAACTATAGTTAGGGGAAAAAAAAAAGATGTCCTTAGACTGAGCCCTTAGAGGCTCCAACATGAAGAGGAGGAGTAGACATCATGGAGATAACAAAGCAGGAGGAAATCTGGGTGGTTGCAAAGTCCCAGAAACCAGGTGAAGAAAATTATTTACAGAGCACTGAGTCATGGAGTGATTCAAGTACTGCTCATGGATCCAGAGAGTTTAGGAATAAGAATTGACCCTTGTTTTTGGCAACCTGGGAGTCATAGGTGATGTTGACAAGAGTCATCTAGTGGATTGGCAGAAATCAGTGCCTGAGCAAGAGAGAGGAATTCAAGATAAAAAGAGTAGGTCATCTTTTGAGGAGATTTACCATAAAAGGACAAAAAGAAATAATAGTGTAGCTGAAGAGAGATATGGGGTTAAAGACGATTTCATTGATATTGAGAGATGTTACAGCACATTACAGAATGTATACTGCTAAGAATAATGTAATAGAAAGGGAGAAGGTTGATGATGCAGAAAAGAGACAATTACTTGGAAGAACTAAGTCCTTGGGTGGGCAAGTGGTGATTTGATTCAGTATACAAGTAGAGCACAGAGAAGGAAGAGAGGCAGATCACATAGACTCTGAGCAGAAAAGTTGGTAAATTGGATGTTACAGAAGATGGGAGTTCTCTTGATTGTTTTTATTTTCTCCATGAAATAAGAAGTCACCTGCTGATAGGGAGGAGGGGTCTGGGTGCTGGGGATGAAAGAACTGGGGAGATGTAAATTGTTATCTCAGAAAAAGAACAAAACAACTAGGGGATTTTAGAATTTCTGGGAGTCACTTAGGTAGCACGTAGATCCATGGTCATGAGTATAAGGTAAGATTATTCATCAGGGTATGGAGATTTTCCTTCAGCCATGTTCAGCTATTTGAGAATGGGTTCAGTACATTTAAAGGAAGAGTTGAAGTTTTGTTTGGTGATTTCAATAGCGAGAGGGAGAGAGAGATAACGTAGTTGAGATGGGGTGGGTTGAATTAGTGTTCCCAATTTTCACTTCCTCCAGTAAATAAGATTATAAATCTATGCCCCTTGCCATGTGACTTGTAGTGCCTGCCATTAACCATTGTCTCATTGACCTTGGGCCCTGCCATGTGACTTGCTTTGGCCAATAGAGTACAAGCAGTTGTCATGGGAGCAGTGACTTGAAACATGTTTGTATGATTTGGCTGATTCTGTTGAGCTCTTTGCCAGCACCATGAGAAAAACCTGCTCCAGCAACTGCCTGTCCCAGAATGAGGACACATGGGCCAGATCTGAACCAAGCTTGCAGCTTGATACAGAGCTGCCCCAGCTGCCCTGCAGATGCATGATTCAGAAATAAATGCCTCTTCTTATCAGCCGTAGAGATTTTGGTTCATTTGTAACATCATTTCAGCAGAATTCTGATTAATATATGAGAATGTGATCATGTGTTTGATAATATGAGGGTGTAACATAATGATGCATCAAATCAAAGCCAGAGGAGGAAGAAAGTGAAGCTGTAAAGGAAGAGGTCGACAGTGACAAGGTGGCTAAATTGATAAGATGAAAGTTACATTACAGAGGGAGTCAGGCTATTAGGAGGAGTGAGCAAGAAAGATAGGCGAAAGGATTCGAGAATGGGATGCTTGAACTTGAGACTTGGAGGCGGGCAGAGTTATTGGTAATGTCAGAGATGACAAGGGCAGAGATGACCATGATGATGTGTGGCTGAAGTAGGGGAGAGGGCCAGGGGAAAATTGTGGAAGATAAGAAGGGTAAAGGTCTGGGGGATTGGAGTGATGGATAAGTTATATGCATGGACATTGAGATGACCAAGAATGATGATTGGAATCTTGTTGGAGCTCACGAAGTAAGGATATTGTTAAAATCTTTAATAAGTGAGAAAATTTCTGAATGTGCTGTTGATGGCAGCAACAAGGATGGATCGCAGATAGTGTAGTGTAATGGCAAGAAATCTAAGGAAGATGGAGTATTTAGGGAGAAGAGAACAATTATTTGGAAGCAGTGATGAGGAATAAAGATTCTTCTAGATTCAGTAATAAATGGGGGGAAAGTTGAACAATGACAGCTAGTCCTCAGGTGGCTGCAGGGAGCTACATTCTTGGAGGCAGCCTGGCTTCAATTAGAGACAAATGGAAAAGGGTTCATTTCAGAAAGGAAATGAGGTTATTGAGGGTTTTGCTGATGGCCCACTGTTTAAGTTAAAGGTGATGGAGAAGTTGGGTTTGAGTGACTAGGAGGGGGTTAGACTGGGTTAGATAAGAGGATAAATACATTAATTACGGAAGAGTGCCTGGGATAAACTTTGGTGACTGAAGGAAAGAGAAAAGGCATGATGGGGTTGGTTCTGATGGCTTCAGGGGCCTGAGCCCTCAGGTGGTTTTTAGTAGGGAGTGAAGTGTGTCTTGCCTGGTGTTAAGGAGGATCTGTGGAGTCTCCTTAATCCAGCTGTATGTGGTGTTAATGCAGGGGGAGGGGGACTTACCAGGACCTCTTAGCTTTCCTGCAACACATCTGAAAGTGTGCAGATCATGTCTGCGCCGTTCTCAGTCTGATTCTGTGTTCACTTGTGTCTTCTGCCTCCTATTTGCACCTTGACCCTCACTTCTGCTAACTTTCAGAATTTATGTATTTTTTTCCATACCCTGGTCAAAGGAAATGCCCTCAGGACAGGATCTGAGGATCAAGTACCATTGTTGTTGTTGTTATTCTATTATTAATAGAATTAATAATAACTCTTCAATTACTTACTAACATATGTTGAACATTTACTATGCATCAGGCATTACGCTTATTTCTTTACTTGAACTATCTCACTGGAGCCTCACAACAATGATTGAGGAAGTTCAGGCTTTATGGACTTAAATCACTTATCCAGGGCGACTCACAGGACATGGGTTGAGTGAGGATTCACGTCTGGATTCCAGGCTCTGAGTCCTGAGTGATTCATTTATCCAGCCTGTGGCTGGTTGCTCAGGGGAAATCTGTGGGCGATTCTGAACAAGTTGGGGCATTCATAGCCATGGAGGGCTGTCCCCTCCCTGTGTTGTCCTAGCATGCCATCCACATTTTCACAGATTTGTCTTTATGGTGGCTCAAGTTGTGGTGACTTAAACTGCATAGACTTTCTTCTCCTTTGGACCACGTGGTCCACTTCCTCTTGATCACAGCATCTGACAAAATGCTCTGCACAAAACAGATGTGCAAAACAAAATACTGTTTGCATAAGAGTTACCCAGTCATCTTGTTAAGTCCTCATATTCAGTGTACATTAAAACTAAACGGGAAGTTAAAGTATTTTCAAAATCACTAGAGGCTCTCATAGGGTCACCAAAGTTGAGATCACTGATTTGGGAGAAGCAGGGCCTAATACTTGCTGATTCTATGTGCATTCCTATGATATGGGATTCAGGATGCAGGGAGTAGCAGGTGCTATAGGAACACTGATGTCGGAAGACCTGGAATGTCAACAACAGCCCTTTTCTCCTTCCTCACTGTCTCCTGGGGCAGAGCTGTCAGGTAAACAGCTATTTATTCCATTGGATCTTGCTGCTCTCTTCTCACTTGTGTTTGCCACTTTCCTCCAGTTCCTGCATCTTGCTTTCACTTGATCTGCATCCAGTTCTACCTCTGCTGAAATGAGCTTATTGGCTGCTTTGTAGATAAGGCAATCACTCTCAAGAACTGCATTTGAAAACCAAATGAAATGTTCATACTTTGCATGATCCCAAGATGCATTCATCCTGATGGAGGTGACTGGGTCGTTTAGGCTGAATTGGAGAAGTAGTCTTGGCTTTGTGCCCCGAGTCCTTCTCAGCCACCTGGCAGTTGCTAGCTCTCTTCGGGTAGTGCTAGCAGATGAGAGCTGACATGGAATCTCGAGCAAAAAGGGAACCAAAGCCTACCTTTGCCCTTAGTGTTCTCAGATGTTTGTCCAAGAGAAGCTGGAATGGAGAATCTGTATTTAGAACCTGGGAAAACAGATCTGAAGCAGGGGTGGTAAGAAAACGTTCAACTAAATATGAGGGAATCTGCTTCTCTGTCAACTTGGTCTTACCTCTCTATGTGCCTCTGGTAGATTGATTGCAAAAACTTGTCGAAATGATTCACCCCTCCCTGTACCTACATCACTTGCAGGACTACGCAGCTCTTCCCATCCAGAAATGGAGCTGATTTTTCCGTCTCTGGAATCTAGGTTGGCCATGTGACCTGCTGTGACCAATGGAATCCAGAGGACATAACGTTGTATCAGTTCTGAATGTTCCCTGAGAAGGACTTGCCCACTTCCGCACGTTCCCTGAGAAGGACTTATCCACTTCCGCTCTCCTCTCTTACAGCCCTGAGCTGCCTGCTGGAGCATGAGAAACCACAGAGCAGAAAGCCCAGTTGTCCCAGCTCAGGCCACCCTAGATTAGCCAGGACTTTGGGTTGTTCATTACAGCAACAGTTATTTGATGATGGCTTCAGTGATTTTATCTTTGAAGGAAGGATTGGTGGATTGATTTCTACAATAATACAATATGATGATGATGATGATAGTAATAATAATAATACAATGTTAATAATAATAATACAAAAATACAGCAGTCACCTGTAGATGTCAATCTAGCAACTCTATTCCCATTCTGGACCCACTGAAGCCAGGTGGCTGGGCCCCAAATTCCATGCCCCTATAAATTTCACAAGTGACTCTGATCACAGCTAGAATGAAAAAAAACTCCTTGAAGGTTTTTTCCTGGCACTAAAAGTGTGTAATTCTCCTATAGGAGTCCCCATTTTCGGGCTGTAATTCACCCTGAGAAGTAAGTGCCTGGATAAAGTCACAATCACATTAGGCCATCCCAGGAATGAAAGGGCCCAGACTCGGCAGTGAAACTCTGAAAAGGCAAGAATCCCTGGACCTCGAAGAGGTTTAACAGACTCGTCTTTTCTCTGCCTGGGCCAGAATTTATTTTCTGGTAGGAAACAGAAACTCGCTGAATAAGTAGGAGAATTTATTATGGTTGAAGGAATTCTCTCAGAATATGTGGCAGAAAACACAGCCAGGCTTTTCCAGGCATGGACTTGGAAATGAGCACAGCAGGAACCTGGGATGGCCTGGTTGTGCTCACACATTTTCTCTTCCCTTTTCTGTGTCCCCATAAAAACTCCCTGATACCCCCATATACATCCTTTATCCTCCTTCCCTCCTTTTCACAGACTGCCTTTCTCTAATTGCTCAGTTGCCTACGTACCCTCCCTGAAAAGAGATTTGGTCTTGGAATTTCCATGACCCTCCAGTTGCAGACAGATTAATGTCTTTGTGTTCTGATTGCAAACTGCCTGGAGGAGGGCTGCGGTCCAGTTAAAATCCAAGGACCAAACCTGCCAGGTCAAACGACCATGAAAGGGAGAGGTGCAGCGTTCTAAAGGGCTGCCCTTTTGGGGTCTGAGAATGGGTTCACAAAAAATAAAATGTGGAATTGGGGAGAAATGTTCCTGAATGTAATAAGGGACTTTTTAAGGATAATCTATTATATTTACGTTGGCTCGTTGAGTCAACACATATAAAAAAATGCATCAACCAATTTTCTGAAATACTTAAAACTGAGTTGTGTTAAATCATTGTTATATAGTATTGTATGCATATGCTTTTGCAGTTTTCACTATAATTCAGGTTTTTATAAAAGAGGGAAATACTATTTATGTTGAATGTGCAGGTAGCACCTGTCAGTTGTCAGAATACAAATCTAACACTTGCTTTACACCTTTTTAGCACAGTTCTGTATTTATGCTTCCCCCCTCAGAAGATGTAGAGAGTCATTTTAAAAAATGACCAAAAAATAAACACAAACCTTCAAGAATAATTTTACCAGCAATCTGGCTATTATGTTTCATGGTTTTATTCCCAGGGGCAAGGCATATGTGCTCAAATATAAAACAAGTTCTGGCTGATAAATTTGGAAGGCAGAGAAATAATTGATGTTTTGCTATATTTATATGTAATGCCTTCTTTAAGGAACCTAGGTACACAGCACCATCACACACAGTCATTTCATTTAAGTTCAAGACATAAGACATCTAGTATTCAAAATTAAGTGAAACATATTTTGCTTTTCTTATATGTTTTGGCAGATGTTTTAGGAAGCAACATAACCTCTGAAATCATGGAGTTTTACAGTTTAGTGAGGGGTGGACATTAATCAGTTAATGACACAGATCATTGTTAGTTATAACAAGTGGTAAGGACAGTGATGGAAAATTATAAGCAGCTTGGACACCTTGTTATAATGTCAGGGTGGTGGTGGCAGGATTGAGGGAGTGATGCTTGATGGTGATCTGATAGGTGCATAGAACTGAACTAGGCAAAGACTAGATGAGGTAGAGGGACGCTTGTGGTGTAGAGAGAAGTGCAGCATTGGAGGAAGTGATGGAAGGCTGGTGTGGTTGGAACGCAGAGTGTACAGGGGAGCTAAATAAGATTGAAGAGGGAGGCCTGATTCACATTCACACGGGGCAGGGCCTTACACCCCATATTCAGGATTTCTGCCTTTATCCTGAGAACAGTAAAAACCATTGTGTGGACTTGAGTGAAGGAGTGGCAAGAAAAGATTTTCTTTTTAAAAAGATTATTGTTGAGAATGGCCTAAGGAGCAATGGACGAGAAAGATGTGGACAGAATAGTTAAGAGGCGACAGGTAAGAAGTCATGGTGGCCTGAAGCGGTGGTAGTGGTACGGTAGAGAAAACTGCACACATATGGGAAGTATTTATCTCCAAGGTGGCATTGACAGGTCTTGTTGATGGGTTGGACGAGGAGATGTGCTAGACTGATTGCGAACACAACCTTGACCTTTCACCCTCCCTACACCCCTTTGTGATGTAACTTTGAAGCATCCTCTGCTTCCGTCTCTGGACTTGACCATGTGCCTGGCTTTGGCCAATGGAATGAAGCAGAAGTACCAGTGTGGTGGCTCCAAGTCTATGACTTAGGAAGCCTTGCTTTTACTTATGACTCTGTCATCTCTATGCGGACACACTGAGTGGCCTGCTGGAACTTAAGATCTGGTCCTGCTGAGTCTGGTCTAGACCAACACACAGCCAGCGGGCACACAGCCCAGCCAGGAGACACAGAGCCCCCAGCAGACCCCCAGCTGACCCCTGACATATGAGCAATAAATACTACTGTATTACTGAGGTTTTGTGATTTTTTTGTTACCAGCATTACCAGATAACTGAGACAGGAGGAAGAGAGGATAATATTTGGAACACAGTCATTCGTACACACTGCCATCATAGTAGTTTAATAGTTATATTATCATAATGCAGCATTTGGAGAGAATGGAAAATAAGGACAGATAAATTCTGATTGGAGGAAATTATTTCCTTGAAAAGTTCCTAACGCACGTAAATAATGTATCAACATTTTTCAAAAGTTGTGTTGATAAAAGTGTTGGCCCTTAGTAGTGAATAATGCTAAAAAGGAAGATTCCAAAGGCATAGTTTATATTTTTCACTTATTTTTCATGGTTTGTCATATGCTTGTCAAAATTTTTTTATGTGGCAATTAACCGTGATTCTAAAAGAAAGGAGGAAAATCATATGGCATGGCGATGTGTAAGAAAAGAAAACCTAAATTAAGCTGGCAAACTCCTGCTTCCTGTTTCCTTGCTTTTTTGTTGTTGTTGGTTTAGTCCCTATTTTTGTACTGGCTCACCGGAGAGTCACACAGAGGAAGACACAATTTATGGCAGGCACAAAACAGTTCCCAACAGCAACACTGTTAGTTCAAAGTTGCATTTCTTCAAAGAAGATGTGAAAGGAAAAACTGAACAAAAAGTCCCTTCCTGGGGCTTGACTGTGAAAGGGAAGCAGGTATGAACCGGGCCTCTTAAATGCAGCCCTGACCTCTGTTTATTGATGTACATAGAGCTCCCACACTTAATTGTGGCTACTGGGTTAAGGATTTATAGTAAGTTTTCTCTCAGATGAGAAAGGAATTCAGATATTCAGAGGAATAAAATTGTCTCCTTTTATTTTCGATTTGAACTGTGATTTCTTGACATTACTTTTGGGATGTTCTCAAGTGATTTCGAAATATTAGTGTATATAAGAATTATTAGGGAGGCTATTAAAGCACAGATCCCTGGAGAGCCTGATGCAGTCGGTCTGAGGTAGGGCCCAAGAACCTGCATCACTGGTAGGCTCCCATATGATGCTGATGCTACTGGTCTGTGTACCACATTTTTGAGTGGCAAGACCTTAGAGGCTGAGATACCTCTGTTCACAACTCCAAAGAGAGAGAGTCGTAAAAGCATTTTCTTAGGCAAATTACTTTCATGTTTTTAAAAACCTTGTCCTAAAAGAGGTCTTCAGTAGCTGGTCCTGCTTTCTAATTACTACCCAAAAAGCATGAGTGCAGAACAACATGCTGTGTTGGGAAAAGACCATATTCCTTCTTAATAATCTATTTGCAATCATGGAAGTTGGTAAAAAGCTACTATTGCTTTTCCTTTCTGCCTTGAATCCCATGCCTTCCAGTATTTCACAAGGTCCAGATCAAGCAGAGGAATCAAAAAATTATGAGTCTTGTAATGAAAGATGTGAAGAGCTTTGTTAATACTCTTTCTACGCCTGCAGGGGGCTGTTTAAAGGGAGGCAGCTTAAAGCTGAGACATGAAAGAAGAACCATGGATGGAAAGAGACGAATGTTCCTCCTCAGTGAAATTGCATTTTCCATTTGACGGTCATCAGCATGTGTAGAGGACAGAGCAGGGTCGTGCCCACTTGGCTGCAGGTTTCTCTTGTTGAGCATTTCTGGGGCTATTCAATTTTCTTCCACTTTCTCGCATGTCACTGACATAGTCTGAGTGTGTGACAAGGAGTGAAGGTGAGTCAGAAAAGTGTTTTCTGGCTCCTGCTCTTTCTTCTTAATTCTTCCTAATTTTTGTTCATTTTGTACAATGAGGATGCACATAAAATACAGAACAGCATAGGAATAAAAGAACTCATGAGTCCATTCCGCAAAGAAAATCGCTGTTAATACTTTAATTCATTTCCTTCCTGTATTTTTAGGTCTGTACAAACACCTAAATGTTTTTACACACCTGCATGTTATACAGGTTTGAATCACTGTTTCCTTTTTAATAACATCATAGTGACACATATTATTAAATGCTCTCTAAAAACAAAATTTTTAATACTGTATAATTTTTAATCTTTATCATTTATGGTAATTTATTGAACTAATTCCCTATTGCTGGTTTAGATGTTAAAAATCAACATTTCTCTCTGTCTCTCTCATACATTTTTGAGCTTCTGGGAAAATAAGCTTCTAAGATAAGAAGCAAAAGAAAAGCTCAAATCTGGAGAATATTAAAGTAATAGAAACAGTGTTTGTCCTGGGGATATTTACACATCCCTAATTGCCTGGAGACTGAGCTTAAATTGGCCACTCACAGAGGGACAGGAGACAAAGCCTGGGACCCCAACAAGTGAGAAACTTAGCCAAGCTTAGGAAAGGGGGATACACCCATATAGAAGCCCCTGAGGGTATCTGCTGAACTCAGTCTTTGCTCTGAGTACCAAGGAATGAAAACAAAACAATATATATAACTATAGTGCAGGGCCTGTAGAGGGCACCTACTTCTGGGTACCTGAAATATTCTGTTTTTTGACTTAGGTGCTGACTGCCCAGATACGCTTAATTTGTGTAAGTTTATGGAGACTTTCAGTTAGATATGTGCAAATTTCTGTGTGTGTATATATATATATATATATTTTACTTTAATAAAAAGTGAAAAAATTATAATGTCTATATGACCTCCCCCTAAACTCATAACATGAGCATTTGTCTTAACTTGTGCTGGAGTGGTAGAGTTCCATATCCCTGGCAGAAGAAAATGCAAATTTGCTTTGGAGAAATATAAATTAAACCCAGAATTTCCAAAGATAAAGTTCCAAGGATTAATAAATGCAAGAGGAAATGAGCCACCATGGGAGACAGTCAGCAGAGATAACACATTTTGGAATCACACTTATGACAGCCAATGTTGGAATTACCAGATAAGACACATGAAATAAGTATGGTGTATATATTTAAAAAATTAAAGGAGTATTGAAATGCTGTGACCAAGAAAGAGGGAATATCAATATTATACTTAGCAATACAAGGACCGAATAGTAATTCCTAGAGACGTGAAATGAATTTTAAATTAGAAAAGTAACAGCTTTAAAAAAATAATAAGCAATTTTAAAACATCTACAGACAAGAAAAAGTGAAAACAAACAAGAAATTAGTTTTAATAACATTTTATTTAACCCAGTAAGACTAAAGTATTGTAATTTCAACAATCAATATAGATTATTAATGAGGGAATTTGCATTTTTTTCATACAAGTGTTTGAAATCCAGAGTATATTCTACACTAAAAGCACATATCAATTTGGAGTTGCCACTTTTAGATACTCTATGCACACACACACACACTCATGAGAACTTACATTTTTCTACTGTATGTAGATGGGCATTGGTCCAAGGTGGACTATATGCAGCAAACTCTTGATTTGAACAGCTGTGTAGTATTTAATCGGATTGAAAAGATGTCAGTAATTTATTGAACCATTTTCCTGCTAACAGATACGTTGTTTCATTTTTTTTTTTTCTGTTTCAAACAAAGCTGCAAGGAACATTCTTTGTACAAAACCTATGTAGATTTATGTATTTCGAAGGCAGTTTCAGATATGGATTTGCTGTGCAATGGATGGTCTTAACAACAGATTAGACACAATTGGAGAGCTACCTAGTGAACTGGAAAAGATATCTGAAGAAATTACCCAGAATGCAGTCCTGAGAGACAGGGGAATGAAAAACATGACAAAGCGCTTAAGATGCACATATATCTAAACAGAGACAAAAGAAAGGGAGTCGGAGTGTTCTTAAAGATAATGCCTAAGACGTCTCCAGGATAGAGCAAAGACGCCAGTCCTCAGGTTTGAAATTCCCGGCGAATCCCAAGAAAAGTAAACGAAAAGAAACTTACCTAGACACATGGCACTGAACTTGAAGTACACTGAAGACAGAAGCCCTTACAATCAGTTATTTAAAGAGAAGACAAATAGCATTTAGAAAGAAATAATTATTAAAGCAGCAGCTGGCTTCTGGCAGCAACAGTGGGAGGCAGGCATTACAGAGTAAGATCTGTAAAGTGCTGAGAGAAAAATACCTGTCAGTCTGTACATTTTTCCCTTGAGAAAGCACAAGGGGGAAAAATTTTGGACAAAAACTGAGAGCTTCCACAAGCAGTCAACCCTACAAAGGGAGCCCATCAGGAATTTATTCAAGTAGAAAGAAAATGATTCTGGAACACATATCTGAATGAAGCAAAACAAATCCAGAATCAAAATAACGAATATGTTGGTAAATCTAAACACTGAGTAGATATAACATTGAGAGGTTAAAAAAATTAAGATAGACCTGAATTCTGGACAAGAACCAACTCTTATTTGATAGGAGTGCCTGGAGCTGATTGTTTAAAGTTCTTCTCTTGTCTAGGAGAAGAGTTAAAATACTGATGAGCTTTGAACATCTTAAGCTAATGATGCATGTGAAAATTTCCATAGGAATCCCTAGAAAAATAGCAGTTGAATGCAGGACTTTCAGACTAGTAAATGTTAAAAAAAAAAATGGAATGGGGAAAATACACCTCAGGTAAAGTGGCATAGAGGAAGGGTAAACCAACACATAAACAAAGAATAGAACAAGTAGGCAGAAAAAATAAGCTGAGAAAAATTAAAATAAATGTGTCAGCACTCGCAATCCATAAAGAAAGAAATGAAACTCTCCATTAGAATGCAATGATTTTTTTTTCCTTCTGGATAAGAAATAAAAATAAGTGAATACTTTTTAAAAGACACAGAGGTCACAGAGAAGTTGAAAAGTAAAAATATAGAACGAAATGCCTGCCATGTACTAATTAAAAGAAAATTATTAGGGGTATAATAATAGAAGACAAAATCAAGTTGCAGTAAAAAGCATTATAAGAGGGAAAGAGGATCATTTATTTAGCAAGAAATTTTTTATTAATCAGAAAAATATATTAAACTTGTATGCATCTTGCAAAATAGGCCTCAAATAAATAAACCAAAGATGTATAAAATTTCAGAGAGGAAGCTAAAAAATCCACCAGTACATTGGAAGATTTCAGCAAACCTCTCTAAGTGGTTGATAGTTTAGTCAAGCAAAAATAAGGCTATGGATGTTTTGAACAATATAATTACAAGTTTGATATAATAGATATGGTTAAAATATTGTCCCTGGCATAGAAAATTTATGAAAATTAATGATATGCTAGACCAGAAAGAAAATCTTAACTTTCAAAGATTTATAAGCATATGTACCATGTACTCTACCTTCAGCATAATTAAGTTAGAAATTAATAACAAAGTAATACTGGAAAGAAAGGGATGTGGAATGAAAGGTAAGGGTTAATTTGCCCAACATGGGTTCTCTGAAGACTGGCATTCCAGAAGAGGGACTGCCTCCTTCAGCGCTCCATGGAAACTGGCTCTGGTTCAGCACTTAGGATGTCAAGTGGAGGCTTGGACTGCAGCCTTGGGATGGATCATGCCAGGGGAGGGACAGCTA
The DNA here is from genome assembly GCF_009834535.1 of Camelus ferus. Taxonomy (NCBI): domain Eukaryota; kingdom Metazoa; phylum Chordata; class Mammalia; order Artiodactyla; family Camelidae; genus Camelus; species Camelus ferus. The sequence continues at coordinate 26,953,095 of NC_045714.1, forward strand.
CTGTGCCCCCAGCTATCAACACAGAGCTGACCGGGGAGAGTTGGGGCCAAGACTGCCACATCTCATTTTTAATGTGTTGGAGCCTCTGATCATATGAAGGGAGATACGCCTACTTCCTCAGTAGTGATTCTTGAAAACTTTAGACCAAGATGTGGGAGTTCCTCTCCCAGAATCTGACTTTGGGCCACGTCAGTTTGCTGTGTGCTGCCCCAGAGAGTGATGGGGACAGGAGGAGACCCACTCTCCTGTACTGATGCCATCTCTGGGAGCTTCCCCCAACATACACACCTTCAGCAGGCTTGATGTACGCACTGCTAGCTGAGTTTGTACTTCACAGAACAGAAAGCCTCAGACATTGATGAAAAGTGGAAACTGGCAAAGCCACTTTGGAAAATAAGCTGGCTTTTGTAATCCAGCTGTATATGTACAACACCTGCGCCCGTGAAACTCCACTCTAGAGAAACTTGCACACAGGTGCACTGGAGTGGTCCTTGCTCTGCCATTTCGTAAGCCAGGCAGGTGTGGCAGCACGTGAAGAGATGTCATTCTCTGCTTGTAGAGGAGCAACACTTGCAGGCCCGTGGAAATCTGGGAAGGGCTCTTTTATTGCTCCTCACATTGGCTCCTAGAAAACCAACTTTAGGGCATGAAATTCACAGAATGTCAGCCTCATATAGAGTTTGTGTAAATAACCAGGCAACATTTTCCCTGTTGACATCGTGGCTTCCAACATTTTTGAGAAATGGAAGTAAAACATTAAGGATGTACCGCTATGATCCGTGAGCTTTCTAGACTATATAAAAAGTGTAGCCTTTTGGCATCATAGCAACAGATAACTTGCTGATCAGCATGGTTTTTCAATTGTTGAGTGTTTGATTTACTGTTGTGGCTATTCAACCAATATGGAGTTTGAGAATTTAAGCTTCATATCTTATAAAAAATTCTAATTTCTTTTCCTTTTGTTTTTTTTCCAAAATCGTCCTGTGAAGTTATAGCTTAGACATAATGGAGCTGGTTGTAGGCATAATAATTCTGACAATTTCTTAAGGGTTCTTTTAAAAATTCTTTCAGAAAGATGACTTGCAAACACCAACATTCTAACAAGCATCTATATACACACATTTTTACCTGGATATCAGAAAAGAATATCAGGGAGATTCTATGCTTCCACTTCAGGGGTAAATTATAATTTTATTTCGTTAAAGTGGATGTCTTTTAAATTTATGTTTGTTTATTTGGCATAATGTTGTTGTAAAATTTATCCTACACTTGATCTGGAACTTACCTTTCCTTCATAGCATTTCCCTTAGAGCTATGTACCATATGGAGAAGTAGAAAAACACAGCTTTCCTGATTATTTACATTCTTGTGGATGAGAATTCCTTCAGGAAGCATATAAAAACCACACAAGACTTTGGCCCAAAAAAATCAGCAGAACATACTCACTCATATGTGAGATATTTGTCATTTGGGGCACATTCATCTCTACCTTCTTTTAAATCTTACTGTACCTGTTACCCTGGGTAGCATTTTGACTGTTCACCAGCACCTCCTCTAGATGCACAGGACAGTTGCACCACCCTCTCCTAGAAGTTGGCATAGCCATGTGACTTGCTTTAGACAAAGAAATGGGAGTGAAGTGATGTGCGTCATTTCTGGATAGTAGCTTTTAATTGTTAGGATAATGAGCCTGGAATGCTAAGTTAATGCCCGTAGGTGTAGGATAGCTGCCCTTGGGAGTCTCCTGTACCCAATGAGTGTACTTATTGAAAGCAAGAGATAAGCTTCTGTTGTGTTAAGGTGCTGAGATTTTAGGGATCTTTGTTGCTGCAGTCTTAGTCTGCCCTGACTAATGTAATATACCATCTAATAAGGGAGAAATGCTTTTACTAATAAAGATGTTATATTTCAATAGCCTAATTCATCAACAAATATTTTGTTATCAAAATTAAAATACAAAGCCCTCTATTGACAGTGAATCTGTTATTCTCCCAGTAATTCAGACTCAAAACCTTGGAATTATCTGTGATTCTTCAATTTTGATCTTCACATTTAATGATTTGCTAAGCACTATTGATATCATACATGGAAGTTGGAAAGATGGGAAACAAGAGACTGGTTCTCATTCCTGTTCTTTACGTTGCTAACAAATGTTTTGGGGCAAGAGACTGAATATCTATCAGTCTCTCTTTCTATATTTTTAAATTGGAAGTCGGGCTATGGCACTTTAAAATTAATTTTCAGCCCCAATATTCTCTGCCTTTTTAAAAGGTTTCTCAAGTAAGGCATTTGTTCTGTTCTGTTGTGAACTTATTTGTCATCACCCTCCATCAGCTTATGTTCTGAGCCCCTGCCCCTTCTGTGTCCAGTGCATGGCTTTCCATCTTGTAGCTCTCTTTTATGTACTCAGACATCTTTAATTCTCTTCTACTGTGTAGACCAGTTGCTAAATGCCATGGGCCTTATAGAACTGAGTGTTTTAAAAGCCGTACGTTTTTTCAAATGTCAGGCAGGTTTGGAAACCCACAGCTTGGGGAAAGAAATAAGAAATGTTGGCCATTGCTTCCCTAGCACGTCCCTAGTTAACATCAGTGATCAAAAGCAATACTTTTCCTCCTTGAGCACGGGTACAACTTCAGAGTCATTTGCAACATTGAGCTGTAGGAAGTTACTCTTTGCTGATCAGAGCTTTATACTTTTGTGTCAAAATGTTTTTACTGTCCCTGGTGTAATGGATAAAAGTTTCCCTGTAGCTAGTGTTCCAGGTCCTCTGTAATCAAGCTGTGTATTTCCTTCTCAACCAGCTCATCCCCCATAATCTATTTCACTTTCCATCATAGAGTTATGCTTTATGTTCTCACACGTGTTAACTCTTTCCATCTAGAATGACTTCTGTGGAAAAAGCCACACCCATTCCTCGAGCACAAACTCGAATTCCTATTACAACCACCACCTTCTCCAACCTTCCCTGGCTCTCCTCTAAAAAATGTTTCTCTTCTAAAAATGTTTACTGGTGTTTCCCACTTTCCAAATGCCATCCGCTATGACACCAGTTGTATCTCTGGAATTTACTGGCGGAGTATTTACATAATGGCATAGAGTTACTGTCAATTTTGATAGCATTTAAAAATGAACACTTTTTTTACTTTAAAAATATTTTTTTGCTCTGTGTATATATATAATATTGCTCTTTATATATATTTATTGAAGTATAGTCAGTTCACAATGTTGTGTCAATTTCTGGTGTACAGCATAATGCTTCAGTCATACATGAATATACACATATTCACTTTTATATTCTTTTTCATCAAGTTACTGCAAGATATTGAATATAGTTCCCTGTGCTATACAGTATGAACTTGTAGTTTATCTAGTAGTTACTATCTGCAAATCTTGAACTCTCAATTTATCCCTTCCCACCCTGTTTGGCCCCTGGTAACCATAAGTTTTTTTCTATGTCTGTGAGTCTGTTTCTGTTTTGTAAATAAGTTTGTGTCCTCTCTCTTTTCTTCTTGGTGAGCCTGGCCAGAAATTTGTCAATTTTGTTTACTTTTTCAAAAAAACAGCTCTTGGTTTGATTGATTTTTTTCTAGTTTTTTAAATCTCTATTTTATTTATTTCCTCCCTGATCTTTGTTATTTCTTTCCTTCTGCTGACTTTAGATTTTCCTTGTTCTTCTTTTTCTGATTCTTTTCAGATGGTAGGTTAGGTTATTTATTTGAGATTCTTCTTGTTTTTTACTGAAGGCCTGTATCACTATGAACTTCCCTCTTAGGACTGCTTTTGCTGCATACCATAGATTTTGTGTGGTTGTGTTTTCATTGTCATTTGTCTCAAGGTATTTTTTAATTTCTTCTTTGATTTCATCATTGACCCATTGTTTTTTTTAGTAGCATGCTGTTTAGTCTCCATGCTGTCTTTTTTTCTCATTTGTTTTTCCGTGATTGATTTCTAGTTTCATGCCATTGTGGTCAGAGAAGAAGCTTGAAATAATTTCTATTTGAGGCTTCTTTTGTGCCTGAGTATGCAGTCTATCCTAGAGAATGTTCCATGAGCACTTGAAAAGAATGTATATTCTTTTTTTTAGAGACATAATGTCCTAAAAATATCAACCAAGTCCAACTGTTCTATTGTGTCATTTAATATCTCCATTGTCTTATTGATTTTCTGTCTGGAAGACTTGTGCAATGATGTTAGTGGGGTGTTAAAGTCTCCTACTCTTATTATATTCCCATCAATTTCTCCCTTTATGTCTTTTAGTATTTGTATTATATATTTAGGTGCTCCTGTATTAGGTGCATATGTATTAATGAGTGTAATATCCTCATCTTGCATTGCTCCTCTAATCATTACATAGTGTCCTTCTTTATCTTTCTTAATGGCCTTTGTTTTAAAGTCTATTTTGCCTGATATGAGTATTGCTACTCCCACTTTCTTATCATTTCCATTTACATGAAATATCTTTTTCCATTCTCTCACTTTCAATCTATGTGTGTCCTTCACTCTAAAGTGGGTCTCTTATAGGCAGCATAGTCTAAGCTTTTGTTTTATTATCCAGTCTGCCACTCTATATGTCTTTTGATTGGAGAATTTAGTCAATTGACATTTATAGTAATTATTGATAGATGTGTGTTTATTGCCATTTTGAACTTTGTTTTCCAGTTGATTTGACATTTCTTCTCTGTTCCTTTCTTTTCTTTTTTATTTTTCTTTTTGTGGTTTGATAATTTTCTTTGGTATTATCTTGGTTTCTTTTTGATTTTTGTGACTATTGCTTTTGATTTGTGGCTACTCTGTTTTTCAAGTATATTAACCCCTTACTACATCTGTTTGCTTTAGACTGGTAGTCATGTAGGCTCAAATACATCCTAAAAAAATGAAGGGGAAAAAAAAAGAGAGAGAGAAAAACTTATATTTTCCTGTTTCCCTCTTCTACCTTTTATGATTTTGATGTCCTTTTGTTTTTACATCTTCATGTTTATCCTTTTTGTAACTCATTGTAGTTATTGTATTTCCAATTATGGTTTTCTCCTTTCTATAGCATCCTGCTTCTTTTCTATTTAGAGTATATCTTTCAGTATTTCTTTTTGTATAGATTTAGCTGAATTCCTTTAGTTTTTGCTTTCTGTGAATTTTTTTTAATCTATCCTTCTACTATAAAGGATAGTATCTAGGTTGCACCTTTTTCTCATTCAGGACTTTGAATATATCTTGCCACTCCCTTCTGGCCAGCAGTGTTTGTGTAGGGAAATCAGCTGAAAGATTTGTGGGGGTTCCCTTATAACTAACTCATTTTTTTTTCTCTTGCTGCCTTTAGAATCATTTCTTTATCTTTAACCTTGGTCTTCTTAATTATAATACATCTTGGTGTAGGTCTATTTGGGTTCTTCTTGTTTTGGACCCTTTGTGCTTCCTGTACTTGGATATCTGTTTCCTCCTTTAGGTTTGGAAAGTATTCCATCATGATTTCTTCAAATACCTTTTCAATCCCCCTTTCTTCTCCTCTAGGATCCTTATTACACATAGGTTGGCATGCTTTGTATTATCCCATAGGCCCCTTATATTGCTATCATTGGCTTTTACTTGCTCTTCTGTCTGCTGTTCTGATTGGGTGACTTCTGTTATCCTGTATTCTAAGTCACCTATTTATTTCTTTGCATTATATAGTCTGCTTTTGATTGCCTTTAGCTTGGCTCTTATCTCAGCCATTGAGTTTTCTGTTTTCAGTTGGCTCCTCTTTATAGTTTCTGTTTCCTTTTTATAGTATTCTCTGTCTCTGTTCATAGTCGCTCTTAGTTCCTTCTGTGCTTTTATCACTCCTTTTTTTGAAGTTGTGTTTAGTAGACTGTCACAGTCTATCTCATTGTTCGTTCTTTCAGGGGACTTCTCTTGTTCTTTTAATTGGGAGTGGTTCCTCTGCTTGGTCATTTTACTTGTATTCCTCTGGCTCTATGGATTTAGGAGTATCAGTTGTCTACTGAGGTCTGGAAAGGCTGTTGTATTTTTTGTTTTTATTCAAAGTGGGAACGTTTCTGTGTAGACTGTATGCTGTCTAATTGTTTTGTTGTGAGGGCTGTTCTTAGTATGGATGGTTACCATGTCTTTATTCCATATGTGTTGGCTGTTATCCCTCTGAGTAGGGGTGTGGTTGGTGTTATGGTGGTTAGAGCCTGCACTGATTGTTGTTCTTGAGTAGGGCCTCTTTTTTTGATCTGTGGTTGTCACAGCCTTGATGGGAGCCAGATCTGCTCCCCTGTTGCTGGAATGGAGGCTTCTAGGCCTGTTTCTGAGTTGTGCTGTGTGGGAGGCAGGTTTGTAGTGCTTCAGCTGGGAAGAAGAGTTGCTGAGTATACCTCCGCAGGAGATGTCCACTGGGAGGTGCCGTCACTTGTTATGAGGGCTTACAAAATACTCTGTTTTGATACTGCCTTTGTCCCCACTTTAGCTGTGAGAATGTTGGCCGCCCACTCCAGTGTCCCCAAGTTCTGGGCCCCAGGAACCACCAGTGAAGATCCAGCATTGTCAGGCTCTAGGACCTGCCACAGCGAGCATGCATTCACAGACCTGAATCCATGGTGTGCCACAGAGCCAGTGCAGACCCCAGCCCTGCCTCCATGTACGGTATGCCCTCCTGTTGTAAATTACCATACTCAGCCCCGCTTATGAAATTGCAGGGCTGCTGGGTATGGACCCAGCTTTCAGCCCTGCTGGAATGCAGCAGTGATGGCTGAGATGAAGACCCACCTCTCTTCTCAGGACAACACACCAACAATGGAGCCATACAGAGAAAGTGGCTGTAGCATGGCTGCATTGTGCCCCTCCTCCCACACATACGAGCAGTGGTGCTTTTTATGGGGGTTTCAGGCTGTTCTGTTCTGCACACATCCCCACCCAAATCTCGTGCTGCCCTCCAGTCCCCTGAGGCTGCCTCTGTGCATGGGCCCCAGCCCTCTGCCTGGGCTCCTCACCCATCTCCAGCAGCCAATCCTGGCTTTACCCTGCCAACTTAATGTCTAAAGCTGGGGATCACAGGGGCCCTTTGTGCCAGTTTTCCTTAGTTCTGTCTGCCAAGTGGCTGACACTTTCTCCTCCAAGCCTCAGAATCTCCATTTCTGTCCCTGCTGACCTCCCAGCTGGAGAGGGGGCATCCCACCGTGAGGGTGCTTTTCTTCCTATGTCACTCCCTCACTGCAGGACCGGTCCTGCACTGATTTTTTTCTTTTTTTCTCTTACCAGATTTTGTGAGAATCCTCACGTATTTCAAAGTGAGAGACACTCTGCCTGAATTCAGATATCCTATGCAATTCAGTGAGTTTGTAGATGTAATTCTTGGTGTATTTTTGGGAGAGGGTGAGCTGTGAGTCTCTCTACCCCATCATCTTCAGCAGAAAGACCGATAAATGAACATATATTTTATTAATGACAGCTGCATCCATTGGTTGGAAATGTAGGAGAATTCATATACATGAAGCATTTATTCAGGCTGCTGACATTATTCGGTGCACATAGTAATAATTGCGCCTTGAAAGAAGTCTATGACCCTCCACTAATCCATGACCACAGTGGGAAACACTTCATCAAGAAGTTCATGATCCTTTCCTTTCTTAGGGGGTTATATTTCTTTACAGTCAGAGTCACGTGTAACATTTTTCTGTCACATGGCACCTTGTTCGGCTTCTCAGCATCATTCTCAGCTACCAGAAAAGGATACACAGACATAGAAGAAAAAGAAGAAAAACATTACTTGTTTCACGAAAATGCTGCTGCTCACACACTGTTTAGAAGTCCTGAACTATGTACCAAGTATGAAATAAATAGAAAGGCAAAGCCAGGATATTTGTTCTATCTCAGTGCTTCTCAGAATGTGGTCCGTGGACTGGAGCTAGTCTGTGATTGGAAAAGTGTAGAAGTTGAGAGTAAGCATTTAGGAGATTCTAAGCAATTTTCCTGCTGTTCTTTTTCTGGTAATATTCATTACAATGTAGTTTCCTTGGCTGGTGAGTTTAAGTCTGGGCTTGTGGTTTGTATGTCTTTGCTTATTTTTTATTTCAGTTTCCATTAATCATTTTTTAAAATTCTGCAAATGTATATATCTTTGACATATCTGAAATTAAAAATAAAATAAACTGGCCCCTTACTACAGATCATTTGAGAATTGTTACCCTCTCTATCTATCTATCTATCTTGATTTTCTCTAGATCTTCTTCCTGTGTGATTAAGGCTCCAAATAGCATTCAAGTCCCTATTTTGATTCTTTTATAAAAACAGGAAATACTGTATCTTGCAGGTTTCTTTTAGAGATTTCTCTTCTTTCTCTTATTGGTTCAATAACTAGGCAATGGTTGTTCAGCCTTTAAGTTAGGGACCTGAAGCAAACTAACTCTCCCTACTCAGGGTATGCCATTATATTTAGAATAATGAAGAAAACTGAATAGGTGGTGAATAGAAAATGGACTGTCCAGCTGAACGTTTGAATTTCCTGCATTTGGCTAGTTCTAACTTTAAATCTCAAGTGTTGTTAAACATGGATTCTTGTCCAAGAAGTACGAACAATAACTGTTATACTCTGGGAACAGATGACGTATTGTGCACAGAAATAGGTTTCCATACACAAATGCTGGCATTTAGAGGTTACAAGCTGTATTTAGGGTATAGGATGTGTAAAGCACATAACAGGAATATAATTTTAGAGTTGCTGAGGCCATGTGGGGATTTGGTTCGCCTTCATTTTCATTTAAATTATATTCACAAGTAATGCCACTGTGGACAAAGCTGTATCATTAAAAGTGTCAGACACTTTAGACTCCATTTCCATACGCTTTATTATATGAAGACTTGCATCTTGAAATTCTCTCCAGATTAATCTGAGAAGAAAATATAGGCTCTCATTCTAAATACATCCCAGAAGGGATTAAGTGACCTGATTCCAAGAAAAAAACGGAACAGGCTATGCGATGACTAATTTGCCTCCTGGTAAAATAAGAGTGACAAACAACAATTTTATTCATAATAGAAGTTTCCCCCAAAGCATACTTTTCTGCTAACTCTGGCATATTCTATTTGCAAAATATTTTTAATGTATCTCATGTCTTGTGCCTCTGTTTGTGAATTCAGGTTTTCCTCTTGCAGGAGCATGAAATCCAACATCTATTTTAAAGTAAAATTAAAGATTTGTAGAAAGCATGAGAAACATATCATAGCAAACACATAATTTTGTTGGAAATTAGGCACTCTGAGTATCCACCCTCTAGGAGAAATATCATAGTTATCTAATGAATATTATCAGCACATTTGTATGTAATATGCAATCTATTTGCTTCATTGAACATTTCTGATTTAGTAATGCAATGAAAACAAATAATTGTGGCATCTTTCCTGCTGAAGTCAAATTTGCAATATACAGAGTGACTTTTTAGGGAAACTACTAATTGAAAAATAAATATATTTTCATTTAAATATATAGACAGCCTAGTGCTGTGTCTTCTCCATAACCCTTTCATCTGGGACTCCTTAAATAAATTTATTAATGCAAATAGTGGGGTGCCTTAATGATGATTTTGTCTCAGTATAATAAATCAAATGGAGTACCAGTTAGTCCAGAATTAATGGGTTTAAAAATAAATCTTTTTAATCTTTTGATCCAGAAAATGACACCTCTTTTTCAAGACTTTATCTCAGATTACTGAAATTTTAAATCATTACTTTTAAGTGAGAGCTTTGAAGATTATCATCAGTTTTTAAAATTCAGTAACATCTTTCAAGAAAATTGAGAGGAGAACATACAAAAATGAGGAAGAACAGACCAAAATAGAACATCCAGCTCATACTTTAGTCTGAAATATTATTTCTGAAAATATTGAGAAGTTGACTCATCCTTCTGGTACTGGTCGTTGTATATCTAACAGGCTCACTGAAATCTGGATTTGTCATTATGTGAAGTTTTCAAATGGTTCCTGAATTTTTCCTAATTACACCATTAAATGGTTCAAAAGTGATGGTGATTAAATATTGAGTTCAAGCTGTTCCTAGTGCCATGTCAGTGAGCACCCTTGTTCCATCTCAAGATCAAGCAGGGATTTCTAATGTGACATCTGATATAATAGAGGAATGAGATGCCAAACTATAAGATAGAAAAGCTGAGAGACTGGGGAAAGGAATCCAAACTCATCAGCATTTTACTTATTCTGTCTTGTCACAGGCAGTGAAATGCTTTGAAAGTGATCTCAAGGAGAAGACAAATTCTGAGTGCAACAATGAGATTTCAGTAACACGGAGAAACTGAAGAGATGGCTGAAATCCACAGAATGTGAAATCTCAGTCAACGTCCCTCAGACATAGTGCAAGAGGAAATTGACTGAGGGATCTTGAGAGTGTTGTCACGTGTGGTCACGCCTGGAGAAATATCCATGCTTCTATGCTGTGCATCGTTAAGTAAACATGGAATTAAATATTTTACATTTAGACTTTAAGAAAGAACAGAACAACGATGTGTATACCTGAAACCCTAAGAACGGTTTTCTGTCTTATTGTTGCTTACTTCAGATTATGACTTCTTTCCTGGACTTTCAGCCATCCCGCCTTCCCCATTTCCAGAACACCACATATAGCATGGTAAAACGTCTGGTCATGTCCTAAGAAAAAACTCATTTAAAATAGCTTGTTTCATTGTCTTTGGGGATAATTGTTCAAACGGAGGCATTTTTAAAATGAAACATGTTTCTTCTTTCTTTTTTGCTTTTTCCCTTGTCAGTCCTGGGGGGAGCTATTCCATACAATCACGAATTAAAATGGTGAGTAATTTCACCTTTCATTTTAGAACTTATAAACCAAACATTATTTTGGTCCCATCTTCCCTGAAGTATATTTCATGAAGATATACCCCAAAAGCTCTACCCTGATGAGAGAAGAGTTGAAGAGCTAGGGTCACCAGTTCCTAGGGCTGAAGCAAGGAGTTAAGGTAGGAATGTGTGTGCTTCTCTCTGTGGGATGAGACCCACTCAGGTATCTCAATGTGTAGTGGAGGCCCCTTGTATATTGGAACTGAGGATTAAATCTGGGCAAATATCCAAAATAGACAACATTTTCTTTGTCTTCAGTGTACTCCCTTTCCAGGTTTGTGTCTCCTCCTCCCATTTCTCTCTGGAGTCCAGCATTCCTCTCCTCCTGTCCTCCTTCCTTCACATAAATCCCTCACTGTGCATCCTGAAAACCTGCTTATAAATCTCTCTCACTCTCATACTCTAGAGAAGGTATAAATACTCACGTGAATGTATTTCTTGCAGGAGGATTAATGGGTTAACATGCATCAAAGTCAGAAGTAAGGGAGAGACAGTGGAGTTCAGGCATCTACCATTGGCAGGAGGAATGCTGGCTGGGTTGAGGTCAAGGGGGTTTCACAGTCCCCTCAGTGGGTCAGTTAAGTCTATTTCTGAGTGAAACTTTATGTGCTAGACATTATTACTAGCACTGGCCAAAAGAAATAACCTAGTCCACTCTGCTTCAGTAAATTGTGTGTATTATCCACAATGAGCATTCCCATCAACCCATTTAAGTGGTGTTTTTTTCACTGAGCAGAGAAGGAAAAAAGAGAAAGTGGAAATTAGAAGTTTCAGAGTTCCTACTCTGTGCAAAGCCTTTTATCTATTAGTTCACTTAAGTCTCGTTAAAGCTTTATGAGAATTATAATTGTTGCTTTAAAAAGACAACAACCATTATTTTTTAAATTTTATTTTACTTTTATTGGCGTATAATTGATTTACAATATTGTGTTAGCTTCAGGTGTACAGCAAAGTGATTCACATATATATGTATAATTTTTCAGATTATTTTCCATTATAGGTTATTACAAGGCACTGTGTATACTTTCCTGTGCTATACAGTAGATCCTTGTTGCTTACCTATATTATGTATGGTAGTTTGTATCTATTAATCCCGTACTCCTAATTTATCCCTACCCCCATAATTTTCCCCTTTGGTAACCATAAGTTTGTTTTCTATGCCTGTGAGTCTGTTTCTATTTTGTATATAGATTCATCTGTACTATTATTTTAGATTTCACATATAAGTGATATCATACAACATTTCTTTCCCTGTCTGACTTATTTTACTTAGTATGATAATCTCTAGGTCTATCCATGTTGCTGCAGATAGCAATATTTCATTATTTTTCATGTCTAAGTAATATTCCATTATATCTATCTACCTATATCTATATCTATATCTATATCTATATCTATATCTATATCCCACATCTTAAACCAGTCATCCACTGTATGCATTTGATTGTTTCCATGTCTTGGCTATTGTGAAAAGTGCTACTATAAACATTGGGGTGAATGTATCTCATGTACTTTTCAAATTAGAGTTTTCATGTTTTCTGAATATATGCCCAGGAGTGGGGCTGCTGGGTTGTAGCAACCATTATTTATTGATCTCATGTATGACAGCCAACTTCCAGTTTTTTGTCTTATTTAATTCTCATGTTAACACTATTAAATTGATATCATTAGTACCCCTGCTTTCCAGATTGGGAAACTCAAGGTTAAAAGCAATTGTTTTTTAAGTTGTAACTACAGAGCTGGGATTATAGACCCATTTTCATTTTTCATAGGATTAAATAATAGCCACTGGTTATACAGATCGAAAATGGTTAAGCTGAGAAGTGAACTAAGGTTTGAATTGACCCCCAAGAGAATGGCAATGCAATTTTGGTTATGAGTATGTGTGTGTTTGTGTGTGTGTGTGTGTGTTTAAGATAGATATGTGTCTTGCAATCCTTTGTGACTTTCTAAAGTCTTAGCCTTTTTTTCTGAACTAATAAATGATTAATTTAAAAATAGAAAAATGTAAGGAGAAAAGAAAAGAAAAAGGAAAACGTGGGGGCATGTATTTCTACAACCAAAGCCAGAAGACCATTAGGATATAAGAGAATAAAACATAAGGAGCTTAGATAAAGAATGATCAATATTACCTTCCTATGGAATGCTGACAAAGTGCTAGTCATTGCAATAAATTTCGTAGATTTCCACACTTAAGCCTCCAACAATTCTGTGAATTAGACCCTGTTATCTCCATTTAGCAACTGAAAACAATAAGGTACAAGGATGGTGCGTAATTTACCCAAGGTCAAATGTCTAGTGAGATTGAGGATGTGCACACTTGGATATGCTCCTTCTAAGATTATTTGCAACTGTCTCTTCCAGCTTTCCCTCCTTGGCTCAGATATCAACCCCCTCTTGTAAAGAAAGAAGGCAGTGCCCAGAAAGATTTCTGCTGATCTGGACTCTGGCTGGTTTAGATAATTTCATTTTCCTTTCGGCCGGGGTAGGAGAGGAGGAGAGATTCTGACTCTGCCTAGAGGGCTGAGGGCTCAGAGACTCTAGGCTGCCAAAGGAGCAGAAGGGAGAGCTCAGAGTTCACTGCCTTGTCAATCCAAACCTTCCAAGGCAGAGCTAACCAGGTCATCTTAATGCTATTAGCTGATGGGAAAGATAGAAAATAGAGACTAAAAATATTTAGGATAAAAATGATCATAACATAGATACCAGAAGAAGAGATGAGGATGGTAGACTAGGAGGATACTGATCTCACCTGCCCCCATGCACACATCTACAACGCATCTACATGTGGAGAGAGTCTCACCAAAAACAAACTGGAGACTGGCAGGCAGACTCTTCTACAAGCAAGGCTGTAAAAATTGATCCACACAAAGTAGGATACAAAGGGAAGAGAAGCGATCAGTTTGGGACCCGTGCCCCTCGGAGGGGACACAGAGGAGCAGGGGGCTCAGGGATCCTCTCTGGGGAGGGAGGGGTTCGAGGTACACATTGGGCATCCCAGGCCTGGAGTAGGACACTGGGAAAATGAGTCCCCGTAGTTGGTTTGCAAGCCATGGAGTTTACCAGGGGGCTGTAAGAAACTGAGACACTGCTCATGAAGAATTCAGACATGTGTCTGCTTACTCCCAGGAAAAAGGTAGAGGAAGCAGATTTTAAAAAGCTCAGGCTTCCTGCCACTGCCCAGCACGTGCCCCAGCCTGCACCAGGTACCACACGGCTCAGGCCCCTCTTGCTTTGGCGCAGCTCCCTGCTAGGGCAAAGACTGCCATTGCCCAGAAAAGTGCATGCTTGAGGGTAGACGAAGCCAGCTTGGGGTTGGTGCCACTCAAGCCCCTCTTGCTCCAGTGCTGCTTTCCCACTGGGGTGAAGGTGCTGTTGCCCCAGGGTGGGGTGGGAGTGTTGGAGAATGACACTTAGAGGGAGCTGAACCATCTTGTAGTCCACCCTCCACTCTGTGAAAGACTCAAGTATTTTGTTTAGGTGTAGATTGGTTCACTAGAGTTTTATACTTGAACGTGAACTCAAAGCCCTTACGAAAGTGCTGCTAAGTTGCCTTTTGTTTTCCTTTTAGCATTTGTTTCCTCTAGAGAAATAGACACACACATAAATCAGCATCATCATAACTGTTATTATTGTTATAGCTGTCATTTACTTAATGCCTCTGTTGTGTCAGGAAGTATTCTAAGCACTTTGCATGTATTGCGTCATTTAATTGACATAACAACTTTATGAAGTAGGGACAATTATTTGCCACAGATTATGGATAAAGGCACTGAGACTTTAAAAGTCACCATAAATAACCACAGATAGTGCTGGTAAGGCCACAACGCATGCACAAGCAAGCTGGTCTCAGAGCCCAGGTTCTTAAGAATCAAACTGTACTTTCACAAGTATACATGTGCTTATGCGTTGAGAGTCTTACGAGCAGAGGGCAAAGTCTTGATATAGATGCACTAAATTAGCTATTGTAAATAGTGCTGCTGTGAACATTGGTATGCTTTTATCTTTTCAAATTAGAGTTTCCTCCAGATACATGCTTAGGAGTGGGATAGCTGGATCATATGGTAAGTCTATTTTTAGTTTTGTAAGGAATCTCCATACTGTTTTCCATAATGGTTGCACCAGACTACATTTCCACCAGCAGTGTAGGAGGATTCCCTTTTCCCACAGCCTCTCCAGCATTTGTGTGTGTGTGTGTGGACTTTTTAATCATGGCCATTCTGACTGGTGTGAGGTGCTGCTTCATTGTAGTTTTGATTTGCATTTCTCTGATAATTAGTGATATTGAGCATTTTTTTGTATGTGCCTATTGACCATTTGTATGTCTTCCTTGAATGTCTGTTTAGGTCTTCTGCCCATTTTTTTTATTTGGTTGTGTTTTTTTTAATTGTTTTTGTTATTGCAGGGTATGAGCTGTTTGTATATTCTGGAAACTAAGCCCTTTCCAGTCGCATTGTTTGCAAATATTTTCTCCCATTCTGTAGGATGTCTTTTCATTTCATTTATAGTCTCCTTTGCTGTGTAAAAGCTTGTAAGTTTAATTAGGTCCTATTTGTTTAGTTTTGCCTTTATTTCTATTGTAGACTGACCTAAGAGAACATTGCTATGATTTATATCAAAGAATGTTTTGCCTATGTTCTCTTCTAGGAGGTCTATTGTGTCTTGTTTTATGTTTAAGTCTTTAATGAGACATTTTGAGTTTATTTTTATCTATGATGTGAGTGTTCTAACTTCATTGATTTACATGCGTCTGTCCAGCTTTCCCAGCACCACTTGCCAAAAACATTGTCTTTCTTCTGTTGTATGTTCCTGCCTACTTTGTCAAAGATTAATTGACTGTAGGTATTTGGGCTTCTTTCTGGGCTCTGTATTCTATTCCCTTGATCCACAGATCTGTTTTTGTGCCCATACTATGTTGTTTTGATTACTGTAGCTTTGTAGTATTGTCTGAAGTCTGGGAGGGTTATTCCCCTCAACTTCCTTCATTCTTTTTCTTTGAATTGCAAAAGTGTTCCATCTCTGGTAAATACTTCACAAATACTACATCAGGAACTCTTTTATTATGATTCTTATTTTACAGGGGATGAACTGAAGCTCGGACAGTGGTTATAGGTCTTGCCCAGGGTGAAACAGCCTGTATTTGGAATGGAGAATGTCACACCCAGGTCTGCTCACCTCTACAGCATCTACTTCTTCATTTCTGCAGTGCTAGCTCATAGAAGTTTCCAGCTGGGTGAGAGGGGAACTCTAAAAGCTAAAACTAGTGTATTAGTACTGTTTTGGTTATCATTAAATTTGGGTACACATACAATTACCTTGTTTAAGTACATCAAAAAAATTAAGAATGAATCATTTTTTATTATATAAAAACTCAATCTCTACTTGGTATCCGTGCATCTTGATTTCCATGACAAATAACCTTAGAAAGAAGACATTACTCTTAATAGTCTTGGTCAAATACAGATTCCCAATCACCTTAATTCGTTCTAAAAGATGTCTAGTATACTTAGAAACAACACTTTAATTTAATCAATACTTATTGAATATCTACTATGTGTTAGATACTGTGCGAGGCATGGGGAATAGAATCGTGTTTTATTAGGGCAATGCTAGCTACTACAACAAATAAACTCCCAAATCTCCATGACTTAACACAGTGAGAAGCCCAATATAGATGTTCTGGTTTGGGTAAATTTTCCCCTGTTTGTGACTCAGAGTTCCCCATCTTCAAAACATGACTTCCAAAATCTTTGTCCTCTTCTCTATTCCAGTTGGTTTAAGGAAAAAGCATACAGAGTATTGCACATGAGAATGTTATATGGGCATCTCCTTGAAATGGTCCACATCAGTTCTATCCACATTCCACTGGCTAGAATTCATGTATGGCCACACCCAACTGGTTGGGAAATATGGGCTAGCTATGTACCCAATGAATGAATAAACTGTACTTTCTTCCTGCTCATTTGCCACTCACAATAATGTAATTGGGGAGGGGAACATTAACTAGATAATATACAAAGCCAATGGGCAATTTCAACTGTGGTGGTTATTTATAAGGAGAGAAATATGGTGCCAAGAGGGCCTATTGTTTACAGCTGGCTTTTGACCTAATTAGAGAACCTGGGAAGTCTTCTCTGAGGGAGAGAGCCTTGAATCTCAAGGGTGGGTAGATGACAAAAGGAGGGAATGTTGCAAAGACATGGGAAGAAGAGCTCATGGTGAGCAAGTGGGACAAGGAAACTCATTGCTAGAGGTGGAATGAGGCTGGAAAACCCCTAACGTGTAGAGCCCGTGGGCCTTTTGGGAGTCTGAATCCTGTCCTATGGGCAATGCAAAGCCAATTAAGACTTTCTGTTTCTGAGCTGACCTCATCAGATTTGCATCTTGAGGGGAAAAAAAATCATTCTGGCTACACTGAGAAAATGAATTAAGGTTGGGGGAAAATAAATGTGGGGAGGGCTTCTGGGGCTGCTGTAGAGTGATAATGACTTAGAGGTGAATGGCAGAGGTAGAAGTGGGAAGAAGAAGGAGCAGAGACATTTAGAAGGTGAATTCAGCCACCTTGGTGATTGACTAGACTTTGCTATTTATCTGTTTAGTGCTTTTGCTGGATGGTTTACCTCCTTATAACTTCTATGTTTAGTGGTGAACTTTAAAACTGGACAGTGGTGCTTGGAAACATAAAGCTTGCTTGGATAGCCTTGGACCAGATTTAAGCAAAACTAAAGTGGAAATATAGTTCCTGGGCCACCAAGTAACTATCATCGTTATCATCTTTCTCTGTCAAAATCTTTACTTCCTCCATTTAATTTTATTCTTCCATCCTGACCTCAGGGACAGAGAAAGTGGGTCTGTGCAACTCACTTGTTCCATGACGTGTTATGTTTCTCTGTGGGCATCTGCATTTCAGAAGAGGATTTTAGTGCAGAAGCATACCTATTTAAAGAGATTTAAGTCAGAGAAATAAAGCAATGGTGCTTGCAATATTTGGGTGGCCTTCAAATCATGAAACAGGGTGCCACTTTCAGTTCCTTTAATAAGGCCGTTGATTCTGGTTCAACTTGGGGCCTCCTAACTCTGGTGGGAGAATCTCCTTAAGCAGCCAAGACCTGGACCTAGAGTTTCCCTAGGGTAACAGAAAGGGGCCGGTTGTTCTGGGCTGAACTTAGATCGGCAGCTTCTGCCTTCTCTTTCACAGCTTGACAGCCCTGGGCAGAATTTGAAAGCCAGAGGGATATTTCATTTCTTGCTGAAAATATACATATGCTAGAATTTTAAAATATTTTTGGATGTATACAAAAATTAAAAAAAAATAGGTACTCTATTTTTGTGTATGTATACTTAAGGAAGCCACAAACCACTCATGAAAGCTTTATTTATGGATGCCCTTCCACTGTACTTACGAATTTGCTGCTCTATTTGAAAGCAGATTATAGGAAACCATACCCTTTTTCTATCTTACACCCCTCTTCTACAGCTAAAAATATGGAAACAGAACCAAGGTCCTATGAGGTGACACCTGATTTATCCCTGGATGCTGCTGCATATGTGTATGTGTGTGGGTGTGTGTCTACGTGAGTCAACCTTCTTGCTCAGCCAGCTCACTAGATCAGCCCCCAAAACACCCACACTCACTTCTGAGCTGAAGTCAGAGCCTGATAAACAGTCCCTCTGGCTAGAACTGGGGGAGAGAAACAGAATTTTGTTGCTAGCAGAACCATCCCCTTGGCAGAAAAACCCCCATGTGCACCTGTTCAAATAGATCTCTGATGAGTTTTAATCTCCAAGCATTTGGCTGACATAAAGAGTGTAGTATGATTCTTCATTTATTTTACAGTTCAGTGAGCACCAAATTAAGTTTAATAGCCATGATAAACACACACATGCACGCATACCTCCCCATCCTCAATTAAAAAAAAAAGATTTATCACATTCTGGCTAATAATAAACACTTGATTTCAGATCTTTTTTTTAAAATTTTAACAGCATGAAACTATTTTAGGCTATTTAATTATTATTTAACCATAGGATTTGGAACATTTTATTTCAAGGAACATTGTAATACTTCAGCTACAGCCTGTTAATGTTACTGGTATTCATATTTTGAGGAGAAAAATGAAGTTATTTTCAATAATCTTGAGTGTAGAGTGTGTGTGAAGGTGGCAGAAATGCCACATATTCTACAGAGTCAGTTAAAGTAAGAATAAGAGATTGGATGTTTAGGTGTCTGGGTTCTTGTCTTTTTGATAAGTTTTGAGATACTGGAGCCAAAGATGTCTTCCCCACCAGCTTGAATATTCTCAGAATCACTGAATATTGCAGCCCGCTTTGACCCTTGTGCTAAAGCCAGACCAAAGCTGATTTTAATTATGACTTTATCCAACTACTGCCAATATACTCAGTGAATTGGGACAGGCGCTCATCTAGCCATTATGACTGTAGCTGGAAAATACCCCCTCCCGTTCCCCTTCCATCCAATTATATGCCTGAAAGAGACTTCAGAATCTGGCAGCCAAATCCCGGGAGAGGAGGAAAGACCATCCATCTGAACAGCACACTGATGGAAGGGACAGAAGGAAGATAAAATGAAAATTGCTGTTTGAAAATCCCAACCATTATGAACTACAGAATAATTAATAAAAATACAGATCCACATGTTAAGAGTCTTCTGTTGTGGAAGACTGATGCATCATCAGCATCATCTGGATTGCAGAAGTCTTTAAACTTCTTTTTATCAGGTGAATTTTTTTAAAATCAGAATGAGGTAAAGAATTCCACATATAGGACAGATACAGTGGGGTTATATTGGTGTATGTGATATGACCTGGAGGTTCATACCTTTAGCTTTTCCCTAAGTGCCCCTCCGTGAAACATCTTTGTGGAACATTAGCACTCTGTAGGACTCATTTTGAGAAACAACTCATATACTCAAACCCTTTGTTTATAAAGATCCTAGTGGCAATGATCCTGGGGGCAGCAATGAACATCCAGCTGTAATATGGGAGTGGAGGCAGAGAGCAAAGAGGTGTGCCCACTTAGAGCCATGACCATTGACTACTTCTGTGGCAGGGGGCTGGTATATGTGTATGACATATTGGGTCCATTTATATATTTGGCCCTTAACAGACAAAGGATTTTTCTCAGGGCACAAAACCATCTATGGACAAGTTGGCTACAGGAGGGAACATGAGAAATTGTACTTCCAAATTTCAGCAGTATGATTTTTCTGGCTTCCCTTTCTAGATTCTACAATGGGTCCATGATTGATGGCTAACTCAGTTCCTCCTCCCAACAATCTGATTTGCTGTTAGTGATTGAGTAATTGTACCCTATGAAGATATAAAGATGAGTAACCAGAGCTAGGAGGTAACTTCACAGAATTTTAAATCTCAGAAGCTACCACTCAGTCACTTCTGGGACACTGGTCATTCTAAGAGAGTGGCTGAGGATAAGAGAATGTTGATTCCAAAACTTCCTTTGAAAACAGCCTGTGGAATGCTTTCATTTGCTATTAGGGTTTCCTATTCTCCAGCAAGGGGAACAGAATTCTGTTGTGACATGAGAGTGTTTGAACTGGTGCATCTTAGTAAACTAAAAAGGTATTTTAAAATATGGGAAAAGGGAGGGAGTGTATAGCTCAGTGGTAGAGTGCATGTTTAGCATGCATGAGGTCTTGAGTTAAATCCCCAGTACCTCCATTAAAAAAAAAAAAAGAATAAATCTGCAGAGGAAAGATTTAAACAGAGGGCAAGGATGGGTATAGAAAGGAAATGGGAGAAGTCAATGAAACAAAAAAAAAAAGGACTTCCAGGACAAAGTGGTAAAATAGTGGCCTTTTCTTATTTCCCTCACATGAGGGTTGGGAGGATAGGATATAAAATTGAGACCCCCAACTAGATACACTGATGATAGCTGAAGCCCATGACCACAAACAATAAAGAATATTAGCTGAATATGGATTCATCCCACATTTAGATGAATTCCAAGGAAGATGCCACAGATAAATACAGAAACACTCAGATTTAAAGCAGGATGCAGTATTCTCTGAAAATAAATTGGAGGATTCTGTGGGAATGGTAAAGTAATGGAACGTGGTGGGAATCAGAAAGGGAGAAGAAGGTAGACCCCTGAAATGTTCTCTTTGGCTTGGTGCAGCAGTGGGGCGGGGGCTAAAGGAAACATGCTTTGAACATGCTACCTTTATTCTTGTTCTTTTTCATGGTCTACATGCTTCCTCTAGAGAATTGGCCTAGAGCTACGGCAGTGTGGATTCAGGAGGAGAAGTGGCCAACAGCATCATAACGATTCATCAGTGTTGGCTGTAAAGAACGATGCTAACTGGGTGTGTGGGTAGCTCACTCTGTGTGTGTGTGTGTGTGTGTGTGTGTGTGTGTGTGTGTGTGTGTGTGGTGGGGTGGTGGTGTTTGTATTTAAAGCTGATAGAAGATTCCTAGGACAGAAACTGGAAAATGAGTAGAAAACTATTCCCAAACAGCACAGCGATTTTTTCACACTCCTGGCTGGCCCAGTTGTCTATGTATTTGCCTAAACATCTGCACACTCCCACCCTAAAAAGCTATCTGGATATTTTCCAGTAATTTAATGTTGGAAGAGAGTTGCTCCCATTCAAAGATTAGGTCTCCATGTGGAAAGCAGGCAAAGCTTCACTCCGTATTCACTGAGCACATGTTTGAGCACAGGCAACGTGCCAAGTTCTGTTCTAGGCACAGAATGGATAGAGATAGAAGGGACAGAGAGTGAAACAGACAGAGAAGTTGTAGCACTTACTCTCCAAAAGGGGGGAATGAATGTCAAATGCAAAGGACAGGTGAAGATACTCCTGGGAAGCTTACTTTGAAAGAGAGGCCCCTCTGAGTGAATGACTATACACTCAACACACTCAAAGAAACTACAGGGAACAGGGGAACTCATGTAACAAGAGATGCAACAACAGATGATTAGACCAAAGGAGCTAGAAAGGAAGCCAGTAGCACTTGAAAACTGAAAACAGAAATAACAGCATGGTTGGAAAGATAAGCAGAACAGAGTTTTATTTCTTATCTGCTTCCACAGGCAGAGGGTGCTTGGGGGTTTCCATACCTGGATGAGGACCACGGGGGAGGGGGTAGTGAACCTTAGTGAGGTTGTCACAGGTCCTGTAGGAAGGGCACTCAACAGAAAGAGGCTGGAGGTGCACCTGATGAAGGAGCCCCAGCCACACATGGTGATCACTTGTGAAAATTCACTGAGCTATGCTTTATGATATATGCACTTTTCCATGTGGGTGTATTAGCTCAATAGAAAGTTTACTAAAAAAACAGTTGAGGTGTATAGGTGATGATGACAGAGGAATGAAATTCTTGGCGGGAAGAGCAACATTAAAAAGCACGATTCAACTGTTCTGTGTGTACGTGTTTCTGAAAGAGAGGGAAAAAGAGAGCAGGAAAGAGGAAGAGGACAGGATGGAGAAAGGAGAGAGAAATGCAGTTCTTTATTCTTAGAGCATAATGCAGAAAATGTTTGGTAATCTATGCTTACAAAATGGAAAGTGATTGGCACAGACCTTCAGAAAAAAAAAAAAACAAAATTTAAGTTGCAGGAAATAGAATGACTATGACAAATGGGAGGTGTCAAGTTGAACTTCTTCCATGATAAACCACTGGTTAAAACTAACACAAAATCAGGTAATGAGAGGCTGCACCTCTCATGGGAGCTGAGAAGAGGAAATATAAGAACACTTTGTATCTGGTATTGACATGGAAAATACTCCAATGCCTGGTTGCAAAGAATAATGAATCTTACTTATTAATTATTTTATTCCAGAAATACTTGTTGAGCCTCTATTATGGGCCAGACCCTGTAGTATATGCCAGACATACATCGGAGAAGAAGATGCTGGCAGGAGAGAATTGATGGTAATACAGAAGATAGATAGAAGAAAGGGAAGAGATGATGAATCTCAGCCTTAGCCTTAAAGACTTTCTGAACAATAGGAATGGAAACATGTATAACTGGTAAAAAATAATAGAGATTGGCTAGAGGGAAAAGACCTAGTTTTGAGAGAGGCTGAGTCTAAGAAAATGACATTTTGAGAGCGTAGCATCTGTAATACAATGCTATTATCAACATTTCCTGCTGTTTTGGAGTCTGATGGAGTTGCCACACCATCTGCATAGGACAAGCATGAGAGCCAGGAGCTCTATTCCTGACTCTCACCACTTCAGGTAAAAGGGCTGGACTTCCCAACCACCAGCATCTGCTTTCCTTGACCGATGGTTTTCTCTGGCTGCTGGTGCCTGCTCTGCCTACATGTATTCATAGCATGTTGGAAGGGTCCAGGAATTAACAACTGCTCATCGGGAACAGCTTGTCAATGATCGAGTGATTGTATAAGTGGTGTGTTTGTACATGGTGGTGCATAAATGCCCCAGCTCCCTCACAAGCTGAGAGTCAGCTTGACTCTCAGAGGTTTCGCCCACAGTGGTAACTAGATTGAAAAACGTTCTTTACTGGCTTCTTTCTCCTCCCTGTCTCTGTCCCTTGCTCCCCAATCTGTGTTTCTTGGGATCACCTTTCTAATTAATCTTCTTACATTGACAACTCTCATTGCTTCTAGGGGAAGCTAAACTAGGAAAAACATGAAACAAGCTTTTCAACCCCTTAGCACTTCACTCAAAAATGGTAAAAAGGAGCTGGAGAGAGGTGAGAAAGACTGATAGTGTGGATTTATAGGGAAAGAATTGCTTGAAGAGTACACATCTCCACCATTCCCCACTGCACGGGGGATGTAAGAGTGAGTGAAGTTAAGTGAGGAGAAGGATGTCACTTGGAAAACTTGACCTGTGCCCATGGAATTTAAAGGTGGGAGCACAGGGATTGGTGTGTAACCCCTAGCTGGAGAAGTGAAAGGAAGATCAATTGAATGAAACTGGGTTAAGTGGGTGCAGGAGACACATTTTTTCCTGAGGGCTAGCCATGTACCTACAAGAAGGAAACAAGATGTATGTAGTGATGTTGCCAGGTGACCATGATCCTTCCTTGTATCCACACCCTTGCAGTATGCCTGGACAGCTCCTCCTGTTGAGAAGTAGAAGTAGGGTCTATTTCCCCACCCTTTGCATCTGAGCAGGACTTGTTACTTCCTTTAGGCAACAGAATTTAGCAGGAATGGCGTTGCACAAATTCCTGGTCTATGTCGCCTCAGGGCCTTCCAACACTTTGACTCCCTTATGGAACCCTGACCAATGTGCCAGGTGAATAAGAAGGAATTAGCCTGCTGGAAGATTGGAGACCACATAGGCCAGAGTTGAGTCCACCCAGTTGCCTCAGCCGAATCCCTGGGCAGAGAGCAGGCTGACCATCAGCTGACCATCAGCTGACCATCAGTATGGAGGGAGCCCAGTGGGAGCAGCAGAGCCACCTAGCCAAGCAACCCAGCAATTCAGCCCGAATTGCTGATCCACAGAACTGCAGGCTAAATAGTTAGCAGCTGTTGTAAGCTACTAGTTTGTGGAGTGGTCTGTTACACAGCAAATTTTTACTGATACAAAGAGTGAACATTTATTTAATATTGATTATATTGGATTTTTTTCTATCTGGAAAATGAGACTATTTTTAATTTTCTAAGAGTAAGTTGTAAACTATGTGATTTGCCCGAAAGAGCTTCCAGGTTTGGGGGGGATGGTGAAAGGCACCTCAGAGCTAGACTCTCACCCCTTTGGTTCTGTCTCTACCAGCTCTGTAAACTGCTATGCAATTGCTAGAATTTTAGTGAGTTCTAAGCATCTCTACTTAATTGTAAATCTCTTGAGGCTGAGAATCATGGTTGATCTATCATCCTGGTGAGATAATATAAACTATATTATGTATGTGTGTGCATATGTGTGCCTGTGAAATACCTTCAATAATTAAAATCTAGCAGAAAATTTCCTCCCAGATTATCAAAACAGGTTGTTTTACTTTTCCCATAAAACTATTGCCTGGAATAGTAATATTTTATTCACAATCTGAAATTTTAGAAATTGCTACTGTATTGAATGTGAAAGAATTTAGAAATATTAAAGGAAAGAGAGTGATGCCACATATGGGCTGAATGGGGTACAAGAGAGGTTCTCCACAAACTTGGAAGGAAGATAAGAAAGTGAAAGGACAAAATCCACCCTTATTGAATCTGAGCTGGAGTAAACCAGGTCTCCTCCCAGACCTACACTCAGCCAGGAAAGCTAAACCGGCCCTTGACTGAAAGAAAAATTCCATGGAGGGTGGGGAGTTGAACATAAAAGAGAAGGTGGTTGATTGAAGTGAGATGCCATATAAAAAGGACAGGAAACTAGTAAAATAAGGTAAATATTATGAAAAGTTGGTGGGCTAGAACTATTTTGCTTAAAAAATTATTCATTTAATCTGTAGATCTGTAGCCATAGTGTTGCATATAATGTGTTTTTTTATGATGACGTTAATCTCTCTTGTACTGTGGCTGTGTCTCAGTCTTTCCTTTGTTCCATTTATTTTTGCTTTTGCTCTTTTCCTTTACTGGAATCATGAGATATTTTAATTTGGCCCTTTTTTTTTTTTCTGTTTTCCATTTTAAGATAGTTTAAACTTTCCTTTTCTTAACTGTTGTTTAATTTTGTTCTTTATATTTCAGTTTTTAGATGAAAAATTATTCACCAGCTGCCTTTTTTTAATAGTGAAGGCAATTAAGGCTATAAATTTTCCTCTGAATATAGCTTTTGATGTGTTCTGTAGGTATTGTTATGGGGTGCTCTTTTTCATTATCTTCTAAGCAAGTTTTAATTTCCTTTTTGATCAAAGATTATCTAGAAGCATGCTGCTTCATTGTCAAGTCATTAAGACCTTTTTGGTTACCACTTACTTTTTCTTTCTACTTTTATTAACTCTCAGTCAGAGAATACGGTTTATAAAAACTGTCCACTTACACATTTTTCCTAGTGTTTTTCTTCCTCAGTGGCCACATATATGAAGAATCTTTAAAAATAGCCCATGAGTATTTGAAAAAGTGCGTCCAAGATAACGTGACATATCAACTTGTTTATTACTTGTGTATTTTAGTTTGTGTCCTTTATTTTTTAACTAGAACTTTCAGTTCTGAGAGAAGTATATTGATGTTTTTACCATTATTATATTTCTAGCAGATTTTTCTTTTAAAATAAATTTAAGTATTGAGATGCTACGGTAATTGTCCCATCTCAGTTATGACAGCTGCTGCTTCTACAATTCTGCATTTATCATTTTATGGTGTCTCTTTTGGTCGTGTTTTGTTCTTTTACCCTTAAATTACACTTTGCTGACATTAATATTGCCACTTTTACTTCCATTTTGTTTCAATTTTCCTGGTATCTCTTTGCCCACTCCATTTATCTTTCTGTTACTTCAAAATTATTTTAAGAGTGTTCCTTACATGTAACATCTGGCTGTGGTTTGTTTTATAAAGAAATGTGTTGCCTCTGTCTTTTTGTGATAGATTCCTATTCTTTTACATTTTATATGGCGACTGATATACCTCATGTATTCCTTTGATCTTGTTTTATGTTCACTGTTGGACAGATTGCTGTTTCTTCTTTTCCTTTGTCTTGCTTTTCCTGTTTATTCTCTTTTCCTCTTTGCTAATTTGGAAAGTCTACTGTATTCTTCCTTGCCATTGATAACTCATATCCATTCTCTTGATCTAAACGATCAAATAATAATGTTTACTACTCTTAAAAAGAAGAGATTACTCTGCCTCTCAAAGAAAAATCAGTTTTCTTCCTACCTTACTCCATTCCAATAAAATGAGATTTTACAAACCTACTTCCATTATCCTCTTCTACTTTTATTTTTTCTTCCCCTAAAAAGATGTTGAAACCTTTTTACTGCTTCCCTGGTAACCATTTTTTCTAGGCTTAACAGATAAAGTATAGTATTTATTAACCTTTTAAAGGTTAACTTTTCCTTAAATATGTCCTCCTGTATTTAATGTCACTAATTTCTGATATTACACATTGCTACTTATTCTTATTTTTTAATTTTGTTTATATTTATCTGTATAGCTTAATAACTATATATGAACTTACATACATTATATATATCCACATATCCACATATATACATGCAACATACATATTATGTATAATAATTGCTTACTGTTGTCTTTTCAGGTTTCTGAATTTTCTCATTTGTTGTTGGAATAGAGTCTTTTCAGTTCTTTTCTCAGATGGGGTTCTTAAGTGATATTTTCTCCAAATTCTTTCCTCTTCTCAAATAGCTTTTGTTCACCCTGATATATTAATGAGATTTTAGCTGGATATAAATTGATGTCCCAGTATCCTCTTTTATCTAATGTTAGCAACAAGGCATTCTTTCATAGGAGATTACTCTTTCCACCTTCAAGTGTGCTACGTGTTCTTTATCCTTAGAGATCAGGACTTTTTTCAATGACATGCCTATGGATGTGTTTTCTTTCTCCATTCAGCATGAATCTCAATGAGCATTTTGAATTCACAGGCAGTGGAAAGGCAGAGGGGTCTCTACCTCCGGGACTGTGGGGTAGAAGTGGGCAGATGGGCACCCGCCCCACTCCTCCTGTCTCTGCTCTCCCACCTGAAGGAAGTGCCCAGCTTGCTTGCTCACCTGCCACTGGGACTTCTGGGGACCCAGCACATTCACACTGAGTTGACATCAACATTCCCCTCAGGGGCCACAGGTCTCTGTATGCCAAATTTCCCCCCAGAGTCTGTATTAGGTTCTTGGCTAGACTATGGTGTTGGTCTCCATTTACTTGTTCGGAGTATGAGGTCACAACGTCCAGGACCTCAACAGAAGCCAGAGCCTCACTGCAACCATTTGCCATTTGCCTTGGGCAAATCTAAGGGATTTGGGTTGAGAGCATTGAGCAAGGGCACCATGTCCAAAGTGCCTTGTTCACAAACTTCTTCCCTCCAGGTCTGAATCACAGGCAGAGTTGGCCATTTTAGGCATATGAGGCTGCGTGGCTAGGCTAACTGTTTCCACACATCAATGTACATATGGCTTTTCCTCTGGATCTTATTAAAATGCAGGTGCTGAAGTCAGTATATTCGTAGTGGGGCTCCAAATTCTGCCTTTCTAACACACTTCCAGGAGAGACAGTGATGATCCTCCAATCACACTTTTGAGTATCAAGGTGTGAGAGACAAAAAACAAATGGCTTTTATCTGATCAATCAAAGCAGATGGTTGTATTGAAAATGTAAACAAGAAAGAGTATAGGGTTTATTGCAAGTTGGCAGCAGCAGAATCTATTCATTAATGGTGGTGGTAAATAAAGATGAGTGTCTAACAGAAGAGTGTACAACCCAATAGATTCTATTCATTTCAGAACAATTTCTCACAGGTGCATCACTTACTTTTTCCTCCGTGTCTTTGTTTCATCCTTTCCTGATAAAGATTTACTCTTATCTGTGCTAGAGTTTTTCTCAGATTAAATGAGAAAAGTCAGTAATTTTCTTGGTGGAATTATATTGTATATGACATTTTGAGAACTTCTTGTTATTTGTTTATTCAGCAACTATTTATTGAGTGTATGTTGTGTGCCAGAGCTTACTCTAAGTGTTGGAACAATGTTTGACTGGATTGTATGTACAATGGATTGACCGATTGGCCATTCAGTATCCATCCCCCTTCTTTTTAGTGTCACCTAATTTTCTTTGGGGAAGTTACTTTCTTTCTAATTTGGTAGAGTCACATCAGGATTCTAAGAATTGTACCCTGCCCTCCTACAAAATAATCTGAAGTGCTCTCTGAAGGCTTTTCTTTTATACCAGTGTTTGGTTACACAATGAAATCTCTTGGGGGGGGGATTGAAAAATATCCAGTGCCTTGGTCCCACCTCCAGCTATTCTGATGTAATTGGTCTGTGCCATGGCCTATGTATCAGGTTTTATAGACCCCCCCACAAGTGATTTAAATGTGCAGCTAAGGTCAGGCAACCCGTTCCCGAGGTCTCTACTCTCATTAACCCAGTGCAGCCAAGCAGGGGGACTGTGACGTCAGTTTGGCCAGGTGAACCTTCCTCCAGAATCCTGAATCTTGATAGTCCATGCAGCATCCTTTGCTCTGTGCTCTCACCGGGTCAGCCATCCAAGCCTTTGTTTGTCTCCTTACCTTATCAATAAATACCCACATCGCTTAAGCAGGGCAGAGTCATTTTTTGTTGCTGACATCCAAAAAATCTTAAGCAAGAGAATCTATGAGCTCTGTATCTGCTGAGGGCCCTCAATCTGCCATGAGGATCAAGGTCTCAGTGCCTGGCATCTGGCTCTTTACCACACGTGAGGAAAACTGAAGGCAGAAGGCAGGAGAAACCCCCAAACTCCTATTCAATGTTAGTGACTTGAAACTCACATTTGTACCTTCAGGTCTGTTTCTTTGCTTTCAAGTCATTCCCACACCCAAAATCTGGTTTTTCTTTATTTGATTTTAGGAAAAATGTAAAGATGACAAAGGGCATTTTGTAATTCAATGGACAAGTCAGAGCGCATATGACTAAGCAGTAGAACTAGGAAACACTCCGTATTACCCATCGTCTGCTTGCTGCAGAAACTTACACAACCCTCTGTCTCAGACACACGTTTGCGTGGAGACCAAAGTGGAAACGGAGGAAGACATGGGATATAGACAGTTGCTGCCTGACATGTCTTAAATCTCTCCTACACACTCACTTGGTGTTATTTTAGGTCAGGGTTCCTGGAAGCACTTGATTTACTGAAGGCAGGCTCTCAGGACAACCTATAGGGAGGCAAGGGAAGCAGAATGGGGCAGGGGAAGGAGCTGAACAACCATGGGACCTGGCCTCAGCCTGATCCCACAGGGAGCTCTGGAGTGTGAATAAAACCACTGAGTTGAGGCGCGGGAGGCTGGCTTTCTGTGTTCCCATGTCAACTAGTCATTGATGATTCTCTGGGGCATTTCTGGGAGAGCAGGCAAATTAATTCCCTGGCAAAAGGGGCAGCCATGAGTTCTCAGCAGCCAACACTTGCAGTATCTGAGAGGTGGGGGCACCTGCTAGCGAAGGAGATCCAATGGCATCTCCTGCACCTGAATAAATATTGTTGATGGCACCGTGCCTCAGTATTGACATCTGTGAAATGCAACAGATCGTCCCATAGTGCATGGAATTTTAATACTGAATTATTTTGTAGAATAAGCTATTTCTATTTCTTTCTTTGCATACTTCAAAAAAATTGCCTTATTCATGCATGGGCTACTGCTTGAGAAATCAGCTTTCTCTTAAAACTTTGATTCTAATATGCAAGGTCTGGACAACTCCCTTGAGTGTTTTAGTACCCCCTCCTGAGCAGAAGGAAGCGTTACCAATAAGCTGAGAGCTGAGCAGTAGAGATTCCAGTTCTGCCTGTGTGGATCTCCAGCAGTGCGACCTTGCAAAAGTGATTCACCCTCTCTGGGCTTCACCTTCTTCATTTATCAAAGTCAGGGGTCAGAGTAGGTGATTTCTGAGTTACTTTTGAACTCTAAAAAATTGTCTGTGGCTGATTTGATTTCTCATTTCATGCAGAGAGGAGGCAAAGACAATTTTTTTGTTTACAGGGAAACAGTTTTCATCTTGCAGCCTTTAATACAAAAGCAAGAGAAAGAACTGTAACAGCGCCGAGGTAACGGCAGCTTTGCTTTGTTTGGATTCAGGGTCTCTGATACGACATATTGGATGTGTCAATGGAATGTGATTTATTTTGCTTCATAACATTTGGGAACAGATATTTGGTATTTCATCCAAGGAAAGCAATTTGCAGAAACCTTTTAGAAGGTGGCTGGAGCATCAGTAATCGCTGACATTTTTTTTATGCCAACATTTCCTTAAAGTGGCACAATCTTTCATTTTAATCATCCCTCTCAGCAGGCTACTTCTAGGGCTCTGGAACAGGGCACCCACCCCTCAGAAATGAAGTTCTATTTTTAAAGTCCACGAGCCAACAAACTCCCTATTAATCGTGTGAAATCTGCTCAGATGGCTGCTCTTCTGGGTTCTCCGTGCCCCCATCCCCTGCTCGCAACACCCCATCTGCAAAGCCCTCCCCCCGAACCAGAAAATATTTTTAGATCTTAGTTGCTACATCCTTGAGAATCACTAGGTGGTTGCTATACTTTGCTCTAAAGTAAACATTTTAGAAATTTGGGTTTTCATTCCCAACATTTCGGGGAGGATTAAGGATGCTGCTTCCTAATACAGTGCCTAAAAAATTAATGTCAACTCTGAAGCCATCACCTTCCTTGGAAGCCCCATTTCTCACAAGGGGATAAAGACTCTGTTTACTCAGAAGGTCCGTGGCCTTCTCTCCCTGTGAGTCAGCCGTCACTGTGACCCATTCCAGACAGGATGCTCTCTCACAAGACAGCCTTGGGAACTGTATTGGGTGGGGAAGTCTGGGCTTTCCCACTGCATATATTTTCCCTTAATGGTTCATATGTGATATCAGTAAACACAGATGCCTCTGTGAGACCACAGTGCTAGGACGTAGCAATTACGGCTTCAGAGCACAACATGGTGCCTCAGGAAGCTACAATCATCACAGTGTATTTTCAAAGCATCTTTGGGAATTTCAAGGACTGATGTATATATACATAGTAAGAGTCTGACTTAGCAAATATGAATGGTGTTGCTTAACTACCGGCTTGCCACAACAGAACACATGTTGCTTAGTGTGTTATTGCCTGTTTTGGTCTGTGGGTTGTCATCTTTTGAAATGTTTTTGAATCGATTGTAGGTGCACACGGGAAAAAATATCTAGGAAAAAGGGCAGACAGTGAAAAGAGGCTCCCTCCTACATCCCTTCCCAGTCTCCTTCCAAGAATGTGTGTTTCTGTGTTTTGCAGATTTTGTACTGTTTTACACACCTATACATCGACACGTTTATACACATGCATGTGTATAAGGTGAATCTTCATGGTTTTGCCACGGATATTTTGCACATTATTTTGGGTCTTCCTCTTTTTCATTAAAAACGTTATCCTGGAGAACATTTTGTATAGAAACATATCATCTGTCTCCTTTTTCATAAATGGCTTGTATCATGTTCCGTTGCCAAAATGAACCAAAATTTATTTAACAAACCCACTCCCAATTAGCAAGGAATACTGTGGGGAAAAGAGGAGGTCTTTTTTTTCTATACAGAATAACAGGTTCTGAACAGTTAACTACTCTTTGGTTACTTTGGGGTGATTTGGTGAGTTTCTGGGAATTCTGTTTTTGGTTTGGCCACAGCCTCTTCCCACACCCTTGCTCTTTCCTCTTCCTTTTATCTACGAAAAACTTGAGCAGATCTAGGTGATTTCTGCCTGATATTATTGTTTAAAAAGTAGTCCGAAAGCCTACTAACAGTGAGTTTTCCATAAATACATAAATAATCACCATCCAAACAAAAGACCCTGAATGTTTAGCTGAAGTGTGTTTGTTTCTCTGCCTTACATTTCCCAGGGTCTGTATTTGACCGATACAGAAATATTCCATTCGTTTTTCTTGTTCAGAGCCAGGGTGTATTTTCTCCAGTCTAGATCCTGTGCCTTGAACCACAGGAGAGACGTGTCCTCACAGAAGCCTTGGCATTTGTCAAACAATGAGCAGGTGGAGGTGGCAGGACTGGACACCCCACAGGAGCCCAGGAAGCCCTGGATGGCAGCTGTGGGGTGACTCTGAGGACTCCGGGGGGTTGGGTGTCCACGCTGACTGTCTGTGCCGTCTCCTGTCTGGGCATAACATGAGAGAACTCTTCAACAGAAAAACACAGCTGGCTCGGATGTGATATTTTTTAAGGGGTCTCAGCATCCGAGCACACTTGCCTGCCTCGGTTTACAGAGGGAAATGAGGCCACTCCTTCCCTTCCGTTTCCCTCACACCTTGTAGGTCTGGAGTCTTATGCACATCGACGTCTGGACTGACATATTTTGGGGAAGAGCATCCCCCCAACCAGCAGATGGCCGGCACACCTGTTTTCCTGAGTCTCAGTTCAAAAACCAATTCAGCATTTCCTTGTACAGGACTTTCTGTGTCAGATTTTGCCCCTTTCCTGAAGACTATGCTGGAAGGTAAAATGAACTCCTGGAAACATAAATTATCATACTTTTAAAGTAATATATTTATCCTAGTGTTTTTCATGGTTTTTAAATGACAGCTGTTTAGAAACAGAACCTGAGCTCGGGATTTTGGTACAAGTGACTTATTGGTGGAGGGTTCTCAGGGGGAACCTGTATGGGAGCAAAGAAAGCAGATGGACAGGGAAGTCAGGCATGGATATAGGCTCCCACAGAGTCTGGCTTTGGCTTGACCTCACTAGAAATTTCTGGAACGTGAAGGGTACCATGTAGCTGCTCTCCTGGAGGTCCGGAGGTGGTCTTTTCTGCCTACATATTGTTCAGTCACCATCTGCCCCTGGGCATTTCCAGGAGCCTCTCTAGAGGGTGAGTCTCCTGCAAAAGGCACAGCTGCAAACTGTCAGCAGCCAACATTCAAAGCAGCTGGGAGATGCTGCAGTGGCCTGGTCAGTGCAGCCTGGGTGGGGACCCGTAGCATCCTCACAACCCATGGTACAAAGCCAAGCACTTTACTTCCTCACCTGCACATATAGTGCTATATACTGAAAAAGAATGTATTCCCAAGTAATGCTTGTTTATCCACTTGTGGTTCAATGTGAATAATTTGAGGAATTTCTACTTTATTATAGTCTAACCTAATTCATAAAAGTGGTAGTCAGTGTGCACTATCAGGTGATGACCCTACAGTTTAAAAAACATTGATATATATATATATATGTAAGTACTCTTTGAAGCCAATCATTTTAAAGTGATTTAGTTAGATTTTTTAATCCTGATACATTTTTAGTGACACTTCCAATGTCACATAACTGGAA
Organism: Camelus ferus; assembly: GCF_009834535.1. Classification (NCBI taxonomy): domain Eukaryota; kingdom Metazoa; phylum Chordata; class Mammalia; order Artiodactyla; family Camelidae; genus Camelus; species Camelus ferus. Next base: position 26,986,830 of record NC_045714.1, read on the forward strand.
TGAACACATAATTGATCATCTGAATTGGGCCCCTTTTAATTACACTATTGCCAGGACAACAGGCATTCACCAGTCTGTCCTGAAAAAAAAACCAGCATGCATCTTTATGCTGCAAAAAGCCACCAGAGGTATTTTTCAGTAAACATCTATGGAGTACTTACTATATTGGCAATAAGATGTGAAACAAAGTGGACAGTTTCTTCCTTTGGGGAAAAACAGACATGAATCAAATATAATCACATAAACAAATAAAAACCAGCAACTGTGATGAATGCTGTGAACTGAGAAGTTGGCTTCCATGAGAGGGGATTTGACAAAATCAGGGAAAGTGTCCCAGAGGAAGTGATGCTTGAGCCCTACTGAGACCCAAGGGACAGGTAAAGCTACAACTAGGTAAAAGGGGCAGGATGGGCCATGCCCATCCGCAGCAACAGCACAGTGGAATTGTTGGATCATGTTGTAGTTCTGCTTTGGATTTTTTGAAGAACCTACATACTATTTTCTACAGTAGCTGCAGCAATTTAAACTCCTACTGAGAGTGCACAAGGGTTTTCTTTTCTCTACATACTTTTAGCGCTTTTTATTTCTTTTTGCTAATAGTCACTCTTAACACACGTGGGATGATATTTCATCATGGCTTTGATTTGCATTTCCCTGATGATTAATGATACTGAGCATCTTTTCATGTACCTGTTTGCCATCTGTATGTCTTCTTTAGGAAAATGTCTGTTCAGATCTTCTGCTCATTTTTCAATGGGATTGTTGTTGTATGAGTTCCTTATATAATTTTGATATTAATCCCTTACCAGGATATATGACTTGCCAATTTTTCTACCATTTAGTAGGTTGCCTTTTCACTTGGTTGATGGCTTTCTTTGCTGTTCAGAAGTTTTTTTAGCTTGATGTTGTCCCAGCTGTTTATTTTTGCTTCTGTTGTTTCTGCTTTTGGTATCATTCCAAACAATCATTGCCAAGAACTGTATCAAGAAGTTTACTACCTAAGCTTTCTTCTGGGAGTTTTATAGTATCAGGTCTTATGTTCAAGTCTTCAATCCATTCTGAGTTAATTTTTATATATAATTTAAGATAGTGATTCTTTTCCATATGGCTGTCCATTTTTCCCAACACCATTTATTGAAGAGACTGTCCTTTCCTCATTGTATATTCTTGGCTCCTTTGTTGTACATTATGGGTTTATTTTTGGGTTCTCTGTTCTGTTCCATTGATTGATGGGTCTCTTTTTATGCCAATAGCATACATACTGTTTTAATTACTAGAGCTTTGTAATATAGTTTGACATCAGGGAGGCTGTTCTTCTTTCTCGAGATTGCTCTCTTTCCTTGTGGTTGAATGACTTCATTTTGTGGTGTACTTATATTTCTTTCTTTTCCTGTTTTTCATATTTACTATAGATTTTTGCTTTGTGATTACCATGAGGCTTACATAGAACAACTTACATCTGTAATAGTCTGTTTTAAGATCATAACAACTTAAGTTTGATCCCATTCCAAAGCTCAACATTTTTACTCTCCCCTACATTTTATGTTTTTGATGTCACATTTTACTTCTTTTTTACTGCGTGGAACCCTTAAACAATTATTGTAGTTACAGTTGTTTTTACTACTTTTGATTTCTAACTTTCATATTAGCTTTATAAGTAATTAATTCACTACCTTACCATATTCTTATCTTTTCAGTGAGATTTATTCTTTCACAAGAGTTCTTGTTACTAGTTAGTGCAATTTTTTTTTCAGCTTAAAGAATTGTTTTTAACACTTATTGTAACATTTAGAGTGATGAACTCTTTTAGCTTTTGTTTATCTGGAAAACTCTTTATCTCTCCTTCAATTCTGAATGATCACTTTGCCAGGTAGAGTATTCTTGGTTGGAAGTGTTTTTTGTTTTTTGGTTTTTTTCCCAACACTGAATGTGTCATGCCATTCCATTCTGGCCTACAAAGTTTCTGCTGAAAAATATGATGACAGTCTTATGGGAGATCCCTTGATGTAACAAGTTGTTTTTCTCTTGCTGCTTTTAAGATTCTCTCCTTGTCTTTAACTTTTGATATGTTAATTTCACTGTGCCTTGTATTTCTCCTTAAAAAGCTTGTAATTTATCTCTCCCTCTGCTGTCTGCCTTCAGTACTGCAGAGTCCCTGGTTTTGCAACAAACCAAGGGGCTTTTTCTTCTTAACAGTCCCCAGACATCCAATGTCTGCCAGATCTCCATCAGTGCTCAGTGTCAGACAAGATGGGAACCCATCCTTCAGGCAGTCCCCTGAAAACCAGAATGTTGGACATACATTTCCTTTTTTCCCTCCTCCTCCACCCCCTGCAATGGGGAAGCCATGAATTGGGTGTTACCTCTAATCGTGCTGAGCTCTGCTGGCTTGGGGAAGGCCCTGCATGGTGAGATATAATGGATTTTCTCATCTGTTCCAATGCAGCTGTTCTTGGCTTTGAGTATGCCATGGGTACTGCAACTTTTCAACTAGTATCTTGGGTTCTCAAACGGCTTTTGGACCCCATACAGTTGTTAAGTCAAGGTCTCTACAGGAGAGCAAGGTCTTGGGCTTCTACTCTGTCATCTTGCTCTGTGGACAAAATTTTAAAAGAAATAATGCTGTGACAGTAGGGAGAGAGGGAAGACAGCCGGACGTCATGAAGACGAGAAAGGATTTTTTTAATGTAGCAGGTGCTGGCTCATATTGCACGCCGATGAGAGTAAATCAGCTGAGATCAAGAGACTGACGATGTCCTGCACTAGCTGTGGTTTTCAAACTTCCTTGTGCATTAGGAACACACTGCCAGCCTGTGAAGACGCACACTGGTGAGCACCATCCCAGAGCTTCAGGTTCAGTAGGTCTGGGATGTGGCCCCAGAATCTGCATTTCTAACAGGTCCCCAGACGATGAAGCTACAGCAGGTCTAGTGACCACACTCCGAGGGCTCCAGCCCGAGAGAAAGGGGGAAACATTGTCACTAGGACGAACAGGGGGGACTGGATGCAGAAAATAGGGATTTTTCTCTTGGTTTTTCTGTCTCAGGAACATTGGGGTTGATATTGGTAAATCAATGTTGGCCAGTCAACCAACGTAAGTGGTATGTTTTGTTGTGTGGTTACAGAAACCCTAGAATGCACAGGAGGGGTGCTCATTTCACACATTTTCCTCCACTGTATCTATAACTATCTGTTCTTCTCAGTTCTCTTTCCCTGTAGATGCAGAACATGAGGTCACTTGCACACTTCATGCCAACCCAGTTCACCCTCAGCCATATGGAATTCCTCTTCCTTTTTTTTTGCACAGAATTCTCTTTCTCTTTTACAGTCTTTTTCAGATGCCTGTAAAGTCCTCACCTCCTCCTCAGGTAGCAATCTGAAGCAGATGTGGTGATTTCTCTGACAGGGCCAGGGAGACTTGAGGGGAACTCCAGGGACATGGATCTCATCAGCTTGTCAGTGCAGATTCCGGCATTGGCCACGTTTTAATTTCTGTAGCAATTCACACATCAGGGAAATCAGGCCCCCAGGAAGCTCAGCGGAACACCAGAAGTTTCAGAAACATGGCAACAGCCCAAGGGTTTTGACAGTACCTGAATCTTGCCTTCTCAATCCACCATCTGACAATTACATTAGCCACACACACCAACACACACACACACACACTCAAAATAAGTAAATAAATAAACACAGTTAACTTGTGATGTGCAAAGAGAAATGTCAAAATTTTCACACTTTGAAATTTATCTCATCAGGGAAAAGGTTTTTATAGAAGAAAAACCAGCAACTTTGGGTTAAAAAAAGAAATAATCTCTCTATGTATGAGCTGCATCTGTTCAGGCATCTGTCTTCTCCTGTCAGATCTGCTTGAGCTGAAATTCCCAGTGCTTTACAGTCAAGTTCAGGTTCTTTCAAGGTCCGAGAGTATGGAGTGCACTGGACACCCAAGTGCAGTGAATTGAAGGGGAAATGAAAGGAAATCCATTTTGAAGACTTTCTTCCCTCTCTCCCCACCTTTTGATGCAGAGAAAACAACTCAATTTCCAGGGTGGTGATAATGGAATTTCTTCTCTGTCAGATTCTTTATCATTTAATCCAACTGTGTCTGAATCCTTCCTCCTTTCTTTACAGCCTGTGATGTAGGCCTGACACCCTAACTGGAGAGAAAGCCAGCACTGGAAAGAGAAAAGCAAAGCAAAATGTTTCACATCAAAATAAAAACAAACAGAAAGATGTGAGGTCAAGGTGGGTGGGGAGGCCATCTCATTACTTCAGCTGTACTATAGAAAATCCATCTCAATTGTTTTTCAAAAGAAACAGGGTATAAGTAATAGTAATTAGTTATTGTACACATCATGAAATATAATTATAAAATCTGTTTGACTCTATGAGTTATAAAATACCTATAGTCAAACTATAAAACATTTATATATTTTAAACTAAGTATAATAGTTATATTATTTTTATCAACCATGTCAATAAATATCAATTATAAACTATATTTAAGTATCTACAGTAATATTTAAATAAAGTAACTGAAAGATGCACTTAAAATCAGCCACAGAACTATGCATGTTAAAGTTGAGTCCTAAGAAGTGATCCTGAGTGCATCTGAGACGTTTTGTTTTTTACCTTTTCTTTTTTCTCAGTTTGTAGTCCTGGCATAATGAGCTAGACCATAGTCTTTATGGAGAAAAAGAAATGCTATTAAAGGATAACTTGGGAGACTAGTTTTAGTTCTTTTCCTAAATAATAGGAAAATAACTAGGAAAAAATGTAGGATTATTATTAAATGTATTAATATATTATTAGGAAATAGCCCTAATCAACATTTCTAATATTAAAATTTCCAGGGAAATTGAATGCATCAATTTAGAACAAATAAACTCGAGTGAATCAATTTACAACAAATAAACTTGAAAGGTCTTTGAAAATTATAAAGCGCAATATATACTCAGGTGTTTATCATTGAGTATCTGTGTATCAAACTCTGTGCACGGACTGAGAGGGAAAGAAACGTAGTCTCTGGACCTGCCCCTGCAGGGAGCTTGCAGTCTAGTTTACCAGCACACAGGACGCCAAGTGAATCCACGCATGATTAATGTTAAAGTCAGTCAGTGGAAGACGGGGTCCTTATCAACTGGAGTAGCCAAGAAATAGCTCTTACAGAAAGTGTGGCTGAAATGGATTGGGAGGAAGGGATGGCAATTCAGGTGGGTAAGAGGAAAAGCAGAAACTAATTTGGAAGATGTTAGAGGTTAGAAAAGGAACCTATAGGCCAGAATCAAAACTGACATTGTGAGAGGCCAGAATCCAACTCTCTCATTAGAACCATGCGGAAATGGAGACACAAGAAGTCACGTGACCTGCACAACAGAACCAGTCACCCGACTACTGTTACCAGCTTCATGTTTCAAAGAGTTCCCCTCCTCTTCAGTTCTAGATTCTGCCTGTGATTGCATTCGAGGCTGCCTTGCAACAGGAATGGCAAGTTGATTCGATCACAGCTGTTCATGACATTTGATTGGTAGTAGCAATCTTAGATCCCCCGTTAAGAAGGATTCTGAGGAAGCATTTGAGCTTTAGCTAAGCCGGCATGAGATTTACCCTTGATCATCAATGTCTGTCGTAGGACGAGGCGGGGGGTGCTGTGATTTCCTGTCTTGGCTGTGGAATTCTGGGCAAGACACTGACGGCAGAGTGAGGACTGTAGCTATGGAGCCTAGTTCTGAGATACGAGAGAAAACAGTTTTGTACTTTATTGCCAAAATAGCAGGCTGATGGGAGAGCAGGTTCTGGAGGAGATAACCCCTCCCTATGTTCTTAAACAAGTTTTGAGGCAGAAAAGAGGTCGGTGTTACTAATGGCATGTTTACACATCGCTTGACAGTTTACGAGGCATATATATATGTATATACATTGTTCCATCTGATCCTTATAAAGGGTCAGTTATTATTAATGCCAGGATTCCCACATTACAAATAAGGAGGTTAAGCTTGAGAGAGAAAATCATCCATTCATGGTGCAGCTACAAAGAAATGAAAAAACTGAATGATGGCTTGAGGCTCTGACCTGCTTCTGCTTCAGGCTGTAGAGTGACATGGACTCGGGGGCCTGACTGCTCGTCTTCAGTTCTGCTGCCCCACCAGCAGATGTGTGGTCTTAGTGTAGCTCTGACATTCTCGTGTCATTGTTTCCCCATCTGTAAAGGGAGATGGGAGCAGCACTGAGCACTGGAAGTTGTGGTGACCCCGTCGGTTAGTGGCCTGGCCTGCCGTGAGTGCAGCAGTTGAGTTAGCTTTCCTTATTCTGCTCACTTCCTGTGTGTGATGTGATCTGTTTTGCTCTTCTGCAGATGATTTTTCTTTCATTTCAACAATTTTCTGATTTTCAAGATAACACCTATGTCCGGGGGAAAACTGGAGAGATGGGGAAAACTGCCGTACAGAGATTTTTAATACCTTAATTCTCTAACAGATCCGTTTTTAACTAAATAGGTAAGCACATCTGGGTGGACTGTAGACTGGGAATCAGTCATGGGAATGAAGAAAAATATTTTCAAACAGAGTGTATGAGGCATGAACCCAGAGGGTGAGGTTGGAAATGTCAGATCTCAGTTGATGCCTCTCCAATTTCCTCTCCTCAGATCTATAAGCCAAGAGAATTGCCGGGATTTTATGCATCTCAGGCTACCTTTTGATGGTGACTCAGGAACACTCCTTTATACAGTATAGCTAATTTAAAATTTAAGCTGATTATTAAGGCAGCCAGAAAAAAAATGTTTCCCTTGAACTCCAAAATATTTTGAGGATGATTCTAAGGGATTCCTCTCATGCTTGCTGACATGGTCATCCCACCCATGCATATGCTTAAATTGGCTGAACCCAGAATTATTGACTCATTTAAAAAAGTGAAGCCTGCATATGCCTGTCAGTATCTACAAATTTTGAAATCCCACAGGCATATGCAGAGTATATAAACAAGATTATACTGTATAGCACAGGGCAATATATACAAGATCTTGTGGTAGCTCGCAGTGAAAAAAATGTGACAATGAATATATGTATGTTAATGTATAATTGAAAAATTGTGCTCTACACTGGAATTTGACACAACATTGTAAAATGACTATAACTCAATAAAAAATGTTTTAAAAAAGTGAAGCCTGTTAAATTATTGAGCACTCATATCAAAAGCTTTGCCTGTTACCCTTTTAACACATTCACATGTGCTTTGCAGCCAGTGGTTCATATGACGAAACAGCTCCATGTTCTGGTCACCATCTGTCTTCAAATCTAAGACAACATTGGTTGTAAGAGTCACCACTATTTGATAGGCCATTAAGAAAATGCTGCCAAGTAATTTTAAGAGATCATCAATTTTAAGATATATCTTAATTTCAGAGAGGTTAAAATGTGAAAAATGAGCAATCTCGAAACTGATGAAATATGTAATGTCTTTTACACCTTGTGAAGAAATTCTTCGGGGACAACATTTGGTCATTTGAAGCTTATCTTCCCTCATATTCCTGCTCTGTAGACAGCCTTCAGTTATGAATTCTCTTATTTAAAATGAACCTCTGAGTATGGGGGCACATGAAGAACCTTTATCATTATCCAGTTCATAATTTAGAGCTACTGGGAATGATCTCCTGGCAAAAGAGCTGAACATGCCCAGCAGCTGAAAACAGAATTATGTTCTTTGCTTTTTTTTGTGATCCTCAATCATCAGATGTCACATGGAGATAAACAGGATACATCTCACACACACACACACACACACACACACACACACACACACACACAGATGCACATAAAATGAACAAAAGAGAAGCATTATTGAATGTATCTAGAGGGATAATCTGAAAGTATTCTGTCTTACCTGAGCTGCTAGGGGAGAGAGGAAATGAACTAACTCCACTTGCTCATTTTATGTGTCAACCTGACTGGATATCCAGATAGCTGGTAAACATTATTCCTGAGTGCCTCTGTGAGGATGTTTCTGGAAGAGCCAATCCCTCGTAATAGATCTGTTTCTATATATCACTATATATTCCTATTGGTTCTGTTTCTCTGGAGAACTTGATGGACCCCCCACTACCCGAGAACAGAGGAGACCTTGCACTGGAGGGTGGGTAGCATCTTTAGGTGTCAGGAAACAAGATGAAACCTCCACCTGGAACTAAGTTGGGAAGATGGGGCTCATCCTAGAGTGAAGCTGATGTTTCTGGGAGTAGGAGAGTTGTGCGTGGAGATGCTGTGTTATGTTGCAAAAGGCTATGTGTGACTGTTGACAACTGCATCCATGCTCTTTGCAGTATGACTCTGCATCTCATTTCCACTTCTTGAATCTAGCCTTGGCTGTGTGACTTGCTGTGACTAATACAAAGTGGCCGAAGTGACAGTGAGCTAGTTCTGAGCCTAGACCTTGAGACTTTGCACAATGTCCACTTGTGCTGTTGTATGTCATATGAATATGCTTGGGATACCCTCTTGAAGGATGAGAGAACACATTCTCTGGGGAAGGAGATGTCAACCATTCCAGTTATCCCAACTGAGGCCACAGGGATAAGCTATTCATCCAGGATCAGCAAAGCCTCCTACCTGACCTGTAGCTGACGTCAGGCACATGAGGGATCCCAGCAAGACCAGAAGAACTACACAGCTGAGCCCAGTCCAACCTGCCAATCCATCGACCCCTACGCAGAATAAAACATTGAAATTTATCAAGGATGATTCAGCAAACACAAATCAATCAATGTGATGCACCACATCAACCAAAGAAAGGACAAAAACCACACGATCATCTCAATAGATACAGAAAAAGCATTTGACAAAATTCAACACCCATTCATGATAAAAACTCTTACCAAAGTGGGTATAGAGGGAACATATCTCAACATAATAAAAACTATTTTTAAAAAACACAAAGTTTTTAATGATCTGTTATGCAGCAGTAACAGGGTTGAGGAGAGGGGAAACCTGATGGAGAAAGGTATTGTCCCTGATTTTGGACATATGGACTGAATGGCAGTTATGGAGGTCTGACAGTACTCCCTGTGGAGAAGTTCTGATGCGCTGGAAAGAGTATGGCTGGAGGCTGTTCCCCACAAGCCCATCCTTAGAAGCAGCAATGAAGGAGCCTTATAGATGATCTAGTGGGCAGGCCAGTCAACGCAAACACCTGGTACCTGCAGCCTTCTTCACATATCTACTCTCTGGCTACTGGAGATGTTTTGCCCAGACACAACTGAAAGGCAGAAGCACCTGGGAGGTTACGGTCCCAGGAGTTACCAGTAGCCAATGACTGCTGAGTGTGAGAGCCCAGCTCCCTTGTTTCAAGGAGGGGATAAACTCTGAGTGTTGCTTATGCTTGGAGGTTCCCCTGAGATCAGGCAGAGGTTGAGACCTCACCTGAAGTCACCCCCTTCATGATCTTATCCCCTTGCCTGTCCTTTAATCCCATGTCTTCCCATTCCCTCCTGGTCCATGTCCCTAATACACAACTCACCCTGATCGCAGGGTCTTCTTCTGGAGAACTCAACTGAAGCCAGGTGATGCGGGGAGACCGAGAGAGGCTGGTGTACAAATTCATCTCACTTTGCATGTGGCCCCATGTACTGGCATCAGATTATTCCAGCAAGCCATAAATAACAGAATCATACTCTTTACCAAAGGCATCTGTTACCTAGGGACAGGAGGAGGTGGGTAAAATGACTTTTTGTGGAGCTGGAAAATAGTTTCTGCTCATTAAAAAACATATATTTAAAACATAGCGTATAGTTTTCACTTTTTAAAAGATTCTTAATTCAGACAATTTTTAAGTTGTTTCCTGCTTTAGACTTTAGTTATTTTTTGCGTCAAGAGCAGTGGGAAGTTCTGTAGGAAGAGGCCAAATTCATGATATGAGGATGGCAAATATTAGTGATAAAATTAAAACTGAAAATGTGATTAAACTCTTACAGCCTGGGGTCACAATTTTCAGAGCAGTAACAATGAACATGAAAATTAGACTGAAAAAAAAAAAAAGAAGAAATTACATTATTTTTCAGGAGCAGAGAGGAGCAGCCACCCAGGAAGACGAGCTCAGAGCTGACTCCTGCTAGGATGGCCCCAATTACCTACCCCCATTTAAATACACCCGGAAAGCTCTTAAGAACATTACACTATAAATAAGATGTTTAAATTAGAGCTCATGCAAAGTGAGAAGATAATAGATGTGAGAAGCAGATTTAATCACAGCCTTGGTGCCTCCCCCACACCTCCCTTAGTGTTTTGTATGTCAAGATATGAAAAGGGACAAACAGAGTTAAAGTCAGGATTTTACTTCAGATTAAAAAATTAGCTCTTATAAATGCTAATTCAAACCAAGATAAGACTCATATCTAAATGGTGCCACCATCAAAATCTGCCATTACCTTATACTGTTACTCTTTTCTTTTAAATTATTGAACTATAGTCAGTTACATTGTGTCAGTTTCTGGTGTACAACATAATGTCTCAGTCATGCATATACATACATATATTTGTTTTCATATTCTTTTTCATTAAAGGTTATGACAACATATTGAATATAGTTCCCTGTGCTTATACCATTACTCTTATACTGTTACTCTTAGACACAATAATGCATGGTTTACAGCCTTATTTGATGCTAGTTTGCCTCTGAGCTGATTTAAATTTCGTATCTCCTCTGCTTCCCTCCCTATGGAAGAGAAGAGGCTAAAGTACATTTTATTCTGTGGAAACCTAAGGAATTAATTAAGCGAAATATTTCTACTATTATTTTTGGGGTGACAAGTGAGATGCTCAGATGAACTTGGATCTCTATCGAGTGAAGTCAGCCAGGTCAAATGCGAGCTTCACTGCATGTCTGCTGCACTTTCTGTTTAATCAAAAAACAAACTGCAAATCTGTTGCAATACTTTCAGTTTAATCAAAAGACAAACTGGTATTCCTCAGGTCTTCCCTTGTACTCAGGACTATGTGAAATTCTGGAGCAGCATAGAAGTATTTTAAGCCTTATCTGTGTCCTAAGTAAGATTATAATGTAATGAATAACAGTGAATAGATACTTGATGGTGGATTCTGGGATAGCTTGAAAAACAAAAGCCAAAGGGTTAGAATATGGAGGTTTCATCTTCTGTGTACACTTTGATTAGCAGCAGTGGCCTGGAGGGTTGTGTTAAGTAGGATCCAGAGGGAGTGTCTGGTAGCTCAGCTAGGGTCACGTGACTGCCCGGCAACGTGTGCTGTGGACAGGAAGAAGCAGTGGCTGGTGTGCAAACCTGGGTTGGAAATGGTGCTTTATCTGGGCCTTGAAGGATGCGTTGGGTTTAGAGGGGGATAAAGAACATTCTAAGTGAAGATGCAGCAAAGAAGAGCAGTATATTTTTACATGTGGGTCCCAGGAAAGGGACCAACCAAGCAGAGTAGAGAGTTAGTTACAAGACAGATGCCATGAGGTCTTGAAAATCAGGAGGAGGAGTCAGATTTGATATGGTAGGAACTAAAGAATCCTTGATAACTTCACAAACTTCATACTTTGCAACTAAAGTGTGGCTTAGGGGAGGTGTATCTGATGAGAATATTAAGAAAACAGAGAGAAAGAATGGACTTAGTGGCAGAAAAGACCAGCTTGGAGCAATAAGCAGACTCAGGAGGCAGAGGATGGGTCTGAGATACTTGGAGGGGGAACTGCAAAGACCTGGTAACTTCCTGTCTATAAAGAATAGAAGAACTGGCTCCAGGGAGCCCACACAAGCCCCACGTGATGGAAAAACCAGGCATAAATGCTCTCTCTCAAATCATGCATTTTTTTTTTCCTTTTTGACAATACTTCCTGTTCAAGTTTTTGTATCCAGAGAGAAAAAAGAAACCAATGAAATTACCTCTGGATGTGTGGTAGTACAGTAGTTCTCAAAGTGTGGTCCCTGGGACAGGAGCACTAGTATCACCTGGAGACATCATTAGGAGAAATGCAGACTCTCTGGCCCAGTCCCAAACCCTTGAATCAGAACCTCTGCAGCGGGGCCCGCAAGGCTGCTCTTAACTAGCCTCCAGGTGGTTCAGATGTGCACTGAACTTTGAGAACCACTGCTGCAGCAAAGTGCTCCTGAAACTTCAGTGCGCATCAGAACCACCTGGACGGCTTGTTAAGTGTGGCCTTCTGGGCCCCGCTGCAGAGGCTCCAGTTCAGCTGGCCTGGGGTGCAGCACGGATGTACCTGCCTCTCAAGCCCCCAGCTGCTGCTGGTGCTGCTGGTGTGGGCTCCACACGTGGAGGAGTGAGGCTGAAGAGGCCACCGAAGCCTCCCAAGGTGGCCCCAGTTTGCTGGGTGACTTCCTTTTCCTGCAAAATGGAGAACTCTTTTTCTTTTTTGTTTAGGAAGTTCACATATTAAATTTTGATCATTGGCAGAACGATGGTGATGTGGGGCAGGGGTGCCAAGAAAGAAGAGTCTCTGCTCTGTAACCCATTACAGGTGGATGTAGACCCATGATCCTTTATTTTTTAATTTTAACTTTTTTTTTATTGTAGTCAGGAGCAAAGTTACAATGTGTCAATTTCTGGTGTACAGCACAATGTCCCAGCCTTGCACACACATACATATGTTCACTTTCATATTTTTTTGCATTAAAGGCTATTACAAGATATTGAGCATAGGTCCCTGTGCTATACAGAAGAAACTTTTTAAAAAAATCTATTTTTATATATAGTGGCTAACATTTGTAAATATCAAACTCCCAAGTTTATCACCTCCCGCCCCCTTTTCCTGGTAACCATAAGATTGCTTACTATGTCTGAGAGTCTGCTTCTGTTTTGTAGGTGAGTTCATAGTGTCCATTTTTTTTTTCAAATTCCACATATGAGTGATATCATATGGTATTTTTCTTTCTCTTTCTGGCTTACTTCACTTAGAATGACGATCTTTAGGTCCATCTATGTTGCTGTAAATGGCATTATTTTATTCTTTTTTATGGCAGAGTAGCATTCCTTTGTATAAATATATCACAACTTCTTTGTCTAGTCATTTGTCAATGGACATTTAGGTTGTTTCCATGTCCTGGCTATTGTAAATAGTGCTGCTATGAACATTGGGGTAATTGTATCTTTTCACATTAAAGTTCCCTCTGGATATATATCCAGAATTGGGATTGCCGGATCATACAGTAAGTTTACTTTTTTGTTTTATGAGGAAGACCCATGATCCTTTAGAAATGGGTGTTTGGAAGATAAGTGAAGAAAAGGACTTATATAAAAGTAGGGACTTATATAAATGCTTATATAAAAGCATTGGTGGAGATGAGACAGGAATATTTATATTCTCACAGAGTCCAAGTTTTTTCTCCCAGCCGTTGGGTGGAGGAGGGAGCCAACTCAGTGGAGTGGGAGATCTTCATCAAGGATTAATAAATGCAGAGATGTGAAGCTGTCCTCGGTGCCTTCTTCCTTGTGGTCTGCAAATACATAAGGAAGGATATGGGCATTACAGTGTAGTGGATCTGGTAAAGGTGATTTTGCTTTTAACTCAGTTATTCCTTAAACAGCCACATGAGCAAAGTGGGGACGTTCTAATTTAATGGGTTAGGAATCAGCCTTAGAGAAATCTTGTGACTTGCTCAAATTCAGAAAGCTAGTGAGAGAACACAGTGGGGACTCCAACTACAGGTACAAGACCCAGAGAACTTGCTCTTTCTACTGAACCATCCTACCAGTACAAATGGCAGCCCAGGCACTTCTTAATCTACTTTGCTTCTAAGAATACTATTATTTGCATTATACTCAAAACAGTAGCAACCCAGGGATCAGTGTGAGCCCAACCTTGTTGGACTTCAGGTCTCCAATGACATTAGAGTTTTGTTTTTCTTATTGAATGGACTTTATTTTTAGAGCAGTTTTAGGTTCACACTACAATTGAGCAAAACATGCAGAGAGTTACCATATAATCCCTACACCCAAGCATATACAACCTCCCCATTATCAACATCCTGCACCACAGTGGTCCTTTTGCTCAAATCAATGAAACTACATTGACACATCATTATCACCCAAAGTCCAAAGTTCACTCTTAGTGTTGTACATTCTCTGGGTTTTGACAAGTGTATAATGACAGGTATCCACCTTTGTAGTATCACACAGAATAGTTTTGCTGCCCTAACAATCATCAGAGATCTGCCTATTATCTCTCTCCCTCCCTCTGAACCCCCGACAACCATTAACCTTTTTACTGTCTTTGTAGTTTTGCATTTTCTAGTATGTCATAGGGCTGGAATCATACAGTACACAGACTTTCAGATTGGCTTCTTTTGCTTAGTAACGTGCACTTACACTTTCTCCACATTTTTTAATGTCTTGATAGGTCATTTCTTTTTAGTGCTGAATAATAATCTATTGTCTGGATATATCACAATTTATTTATCCATTTACCTACTGAAGTATATCTTGGTTGCTTCCAAGTTTTGGTAGTTATAGATGAAGATGCTATAAACATCCATGGTGCCAGTTTTTGTATAAACACACATTTTTAACCATTTGAGTAAATACCAAGGAGCATGATTGCTGGATCATGTTTAGTTTTGTAAGAAACTGCCAAACTATCTTCCAAAGTGGCTGTACCATTTATGCCATTCTACCAGCAATGAATGGGAGTGCCTGTTGCTCCACATCCTCATCAGCATTTAGTGTTATCAGTGTTTGGGATTTTGTCCATTCTAATAGTTGTGCAGTGATATCTCATTGCTGTTTTAATTTGCAATTCTCTGATAACATATGATGTTGAACATCTTTTAATATGCTTGTTTGCTATCTGTGTATTTTCTTTGGTGAGGTGCCTGTTCAGGTCTTTTGCCCATTTTTAAATTAGATTTTTTTTCTTGTTGAATTTTAAGAGTTCTTTGTATATTTTGGATAATAGTCCTTTATCAGATGTATCTTTTGCAAATGTTTTCTCCCAGTGTGTGGCTTTTCTCTTCTTCTCCTGAGATGCTAGAGAGTTTTGCATCCAGAATTAAGGGGATTGTGCTATTATATAAACCCTTCTGGTGGGCCACAAGCAGTCACTTTCAACAGCTAAGGACAATTCTCTGCAGAGGGGTTCACATGTGGACACTGAGAGCTTACATCAAAAGCATTTGGAAGTTGGATGTTGGCTGGCCCCCAAAGAGATCTCCAGAGAGATCTGAGTGGGGCCCCAGAAGCACCTGATGTCTTACTCTAGGAGAGAAATGGCCCCATGTTGCTTCCAGGGCAGGAGAGGTCAGTTTCCTGCCCATACTCCCTACCTCACACCATTACTCCTTGTTTGATCAACAGTCCATTGGTGGAGTGATGGCCTGGGCAAAAAATCTGAACTGGTGAAGTGCCTGTTCAAGTCGTTTGCCCATTTTTAAATCAGGTTGTTTATTTTCTGGTTGAATTTTAAGAGCTTTTTGTATATTTTGGATAATAGTTTTTTTTTTTTTTTTTATCAGATGTGTCTTTTGCAAATATTTTCTCCCTGTCTGTGGCTTTTCCTCTTCTCCTGAGATGCTAGAGTTTTTTGCACCCAGAATTAGGGGGACTTGCTGTTATACAAACCCTTCCAGATCTGATATATCCCCGACTACACATTGATGGAGGAGCATGAGAATGAAGACCCACTGACTACTACTGTGGAGAAGCAGAAGAGGTGATCCGATCCCAAGTAGCCCCTTGCTTTGGGTTCCCATAAGGTCCAGTCCTCTTGTAACTTGATTTGGGGAAAAGTCCTGAAAGTTTTCTTTCCTTTGTTTCTGGTGTTATTTTTACAATCAACTCCCACTACCTGAGTTCACCTAGTTGGGTCTGGTCTCTACATCTTACACCTAAAGTGACTGATGGTGTAAAATGATGAGCCAAATAGTCCAGGGGAAAAAAGCATTTGGACACTGTGGGAATGGATGCTGAAGATTAGAACCCCCCAAATAATTCATTTATTTAAACAAAAACATTAATATCTTAACCTGACACTTATTAGTGGTTGAATCTTCAGGTAATCTGGAAAAAGTTGATAGCCAAATATTTTCAATCCTGCTTTCCAATGTATTCATTCATTTCTTCATGGCACAGGTGTTAACTGAGCACTTATTATTGGCCAGGCTTGTGCTCCATGCTTGGGTTTCAATAATCTCAAACCTAGACACATTAAAAGCTCTAAAAAATCCTTCAGTATAGTGGGGGAGATATAGCAGATAATAACCTTACTGAGTGGTTATTTACATGCTAAAACAAGACCTGTGAAGAAGGAATCAGTCTGAAGTTATTCTAGAAGATGGAGTTAAGAAAAATTGTCCCACAGAAATCAACCTTTAATGTGTAAAGTAAGTAGGAGTTTGTAAGTGAGCTCACATGATCAAATTTGATTTGGGACTGTGAGACTATCACTCTGTGGTGTACAGGACATATGGGTAGGAACAGAGAAGCAGAGGTAAGCTGGCATAACATCCAGGCATCAGATGACTCCTGTTGGTCTAAGTGGTGGCACTGACCACAAAAAAGAGAGAATGATTCAATATTTATAAAAGAGAGAAAGTCTGCAGAGGTTCATGATGGGCAGAGGTTTGCTATTGGTAACAGAGAGGCAGGTGTTCAGAATAAATTCCTAGGTTTCTGGCTTGTTCAACAGGAAGGATGGCAGTAACTTTCCCTGAGATAGAAAACCCTGAAGGAAGACTAGCTTTGGGTGGCAGGTCTGAGGGGTTAACACAGATCATGGATTTAGTCTTGGTCATGTTGACTTTGAGGCGTCTCCAAGTGAGATGATTGAGCTAGACCTTAGAGATCTTGGCCAGAGATCAAATGTAGTGACACATCTGTATATAGATGTTGTTTGAAACCAGGGACATGGATGAAAATGGATGGAGAGATAATGGCAAGGGCTATGTCTTCAGAAATGCCAGTGGGTAACGTCCTCTGAATGACAAAGCTCCTGAAATCAAGACAGAAATGGAGAGACAGGGGAGTGAGGAGGAAACCCAGGAAATCCTGTTATCATGGAGTTCAAAGGGATCAAGGTGTCAGAAGGAAGGGCGTGTTTGAATCCAATGCTAATGAAAAGTCAAATAAGATGAGCCCTGAAATATATTCACTGCTTTTAAAGACAGGTGGACTGAGTGATGGGGAGAAATGACAGACTGAATTAGATTGAGTACTAGGGCAAGCAATTAGAAATGAATAGAGAAAATTCTTCAGGGAAGTTTTAGTGTAGAAGAGTTTAGGGGTGCTATTTAAATTAACAGCAAATGATACTGACCACCGGCCAAGTGCAAGAGCTCAACTAAGGACTGTGGAGGATTTACAGTTTAATGTGGCATCTTTGTCCTAAAAAATTCAAAACTGATCACGACATATACCCTTGATGAGAATATAGAGAGAATTCATGAAGAGATGGAAGAAAATATTTACTGAGCCTTTATAACATTTCAGACATTTTTTAAAAATACAAATAACCCTGTGAATTAGGTAATTGGCATATTTGTACTGTAAAAGGGATATGTATTTGATGTAAATTGGTTTAGAAAATCTGGGTAAGGAAACGGAAAAAAAAAAAAAAAAAAACCTCCTACACAGGTATAAACATATTTTGATGTTTTTAAAATAAACTTCTCAGAGAATTTAAGTAGTTTATACACTGCCACTCAACTGTAAGTTGAGAAATCAGAATTTGAATGTTATTCTGTCTGATTTTCAAATTTCTGTTTTCTCTTCCAACAGTACTGCCTGATAGAAGCATTTGTAAATGTAAAAATGCCTGCTTGATAAAGTGTATAAATTAGACATTCCTAAAAGAGAGGAGCGTTTCAGACGAGTGTCAAATATATTTCACCCAGCAGCTGGAGTTTGAGCTGGATCTTGAAAGACAAATAGGATTCAGATTGGGGTCAGCAAACTCCAGCCCTCAGGCCAAATCCAGCCTGCCACCTATTTCTGTATGGTCTATCAGCTAACCACGGTTTTGCACTCTTAAATATAAAATGTAAACAAGGCTATTAACCTTTCAGCAAGAATAGTTACCGGATTTTGCCTCTTGGTTCACAATACCTAAAATATGTACGACATCACCTTTTACCGAAAAAGCTTAGCTGACAGCTGATATAGAAAAATATGTAAAAAGTGGGGCCCAGATGAGGACAAGGCCATGAGCTCAAGTCTAGAGGAGGAAAACTTGAGGGATGTCCCGGGGAATATATTGGGACAGGCACGTGAGGACCTGTCGACTGTGGTCAGGCTGCAGTGCCCTCATCACGAGGCACAGAAGTGGACAATACTCTGCCACATAAACATTTGTCTAATTATCCCCCAACTAGATTTTGAAGGTCTCCTGGGCCACAATCCTATTTGTCCTACCTGTGGGGCCTCTAAGAGTCTTATACGTGGCTGGGCACAGACTAGTCCTCAGCCAGTTCTGATGCCCGATGTACACCCAACTGTGGTATAGACAAGCGAAGAGGCTGGCCCATTTGAGAGTGCATGTGTGATCCTCCAGCTAGATATAGCTTATGCTGTGGTAAGCAAGGCACCCACGCCCACGATGGAAATAAGGATGTTCAGCTCACAATAAACTCTGTTCCGAGCACAAAGCTGAGCCTAGAGGCCCTGAACAGTGCAATCCAGGCCATGATTGATGAGGTGTCGGCGACTCTGAGACACAGCGAGTGATGCATCCCGTCACCGAGGGCCTGAGTGCTTGTCGCCACGTCCCAGCACCTGCTGCTGACTGATACCTGCGATGCAGGAGCGAGCCAGGGAGGAGGATGCTCTGGACAAGGCCTGCCCACCACCACCCCTGCCTCGCCCACAGCTGCTGGGAGGAAGGCGGCGGGCATCTGCCATTGGGAAAGACAAAATGTATCCACGCGGGGGAAAGTGGCGTGGGGTTGGGGGAAGGCGTTGCCGGTGCCAAGGGAGGGAGAACAGGTGCTCTGAGGCAGGCTGTGCGGCTCCGGGGCCCTGGCCGCCTGCCACGCCGCAGAGCCGCGCCCGCCCGCTGGCAGACACAGGACCACCACCGTGAGGACGTCTGTCCCCTGGCAGCTCTGCTCTCCGAAGGACTAGGGGGCCTCCAGGCGGCCAAGATACCCCACCCACAGCCCTGTTTTCCAGGAGAGGGGAAAGCATTTCCCCCCCACCATGAAAGATGATTTTTAGCATCCTTGCTCTGTCCCCCAATCTTGCTTTGAGCATTGACTTGCCAGCAAATTCCAGGTTGCTCCAGATTGCTCTTGCTCTCAGCATGTGCAAGGTATGGATTGTTCTGTGCTCTGTGTCTCCTCTGCCAAATTTGCCTCCTCTCAGGCTCTCTGGGAGGGGATTTGTTAAAGCCACAGTTCAGTTCAGGGAAGGAAAAAAAGGGAAGACAATGAACTCTTCAAAGCTATCATGTGTTAAAAAAAGTATTATGTAGATGAAGCTAATGTGGCTCTAAATCCATTAAGTGTGTTAGAGAGTTAGTCACCCTGGAGGGCACAGAGAAATTGGCCAAGACCATTATGAAGGCTGTGGTTGTCGACCTTTATGTCTGTCCTTGCTCTTCTCAATACAGTTTGGAGGAGGGCGCTACTCAGGAGGGGGTTTATCAGAATCCCAGAGGGAGACTCTCACTGAAAAGCTGAAAATATGTACCTTCTGGAAAGCGTCTTCTTGTAATGGCATGCCACTTTCAACTCCCAGCCCCAGGTAGGCTGAATCCCTAAATGCAGTCCAAATCAGTAGCAGATCAACCAGGAAGGAAATTGAAGCCACCAGAACGAAGAGCCACTGTAAGAGTTTCATAGTCACTCCTCAGGCCTGAGACTCCAGGAACTAAGCACAGGGAAAGCCAAGAGAGTTTCCATCCTCACTGCTTTTTTAGAATTTGGAAGCATGTAAAGATTGCTCCTTTTTGTAGCTCCCTGCAGAGAGCTGGAAAAGTGGGGCAGCCCATATTAAAAGGCACCTGTTTCCTGCCTGACCCTTCCAAGTGCCGGAGGGGACCCCTGAGGAACCTGCAGGAGCAGCAAACTTCTGTGGAGGCTGGCCTATCAGCTGAGCCCACCAAGGATGGTCATCCATCCCCCAAACCGCTTTGCCTTCCTTTCAGCACTCTAATTACTGTGTAATTTACACACAGTAAAATGCCCAGATGTTTATTTATATGGATCGATGAGTTTTGACAAAGTGCATACACCCATGGTCACCACCACCCATCAAATACAGACGCATCCTCCACCGAAAGGTGCAGATACACCCATCACTTCAACAAGTCCCCTCACCCCCTTTGCTTCCATCTCTCATCTATCAAAGGAAACCACTGATCCACTTTCTGCTGCTGTAGATTAGTTTGCATTTTCTAGAGGGTCACCTCAGTGAAATGATACAGTGTAGAGTCTTTATTGCCTGGGTTCCTTCACTCAGAACAATGTTATTGATGTCCATCTGTGGAATAGTATATTTTCAATAGTATTAGTAGTGTGTTCCATTGGTTGAGCTTAGACGTTATGTCTAAGCGTTCATCTGTTGATAGACATTTGGGTTGTGTCCAGTTTGTGGCTCTTATGAATAAAGCTGCAACGAGCATTCTTAAACATTTCTTTGTGTGACTATATGTTGTCATTTGTCTCAGGTAAGCACCTAGAAGTGAAATTTCTGAGTTGTAAGGTAGGTGAATTAATTCAACATTATTAGAAACTACTGAACATTTTTTTTTTTTTTTGCAGAGAAACCGTACTATTGTCCACTCTCTAGAGCAGAGTTGGAAAATTCCAGTTGCTCCACATGCTTTCCAATGCTTGGCACTACTAGTCTTGATTGCTTTACTGTTGTAGTCTGGGAGCAATAAGATTTCATTGTGGCTAAACTTTTCCAGAGCTGTCATTTTCCTGGGGACCCGGTGCTGAATTCTAGGGGAGCCTTCGCTGGGCAGGGAGGGGCAAGAATAGAAATAGGAGGAAGGTTTCTATTTAGAGTCAGTCTGCATGTTTCCATTTTTAAAAGAAAACCTCCAAACAGACCTTTGAGTTCAACATTCCTCCCCAGAAGTCTAGTTTCCTTACCAACTGTTTATAAATATTTACTTTCACATTTTTAAGGATGACAATGTCTATAGCAAAAATACCAGGCGCTTAAAATTATAAATATTCATCACTGAGGTTGCCAGTTGTTTTTATATAGGACATAGAGAACTCTGCCTGTCTCCACCTACAGGTCTATGGAAAGCTTTTCTGGAAGTAAGTGATTGGACGCAGCCACCCAAGAGAGTGAACTTCTTTGCTTTGAGTCCTTTCTCTGCTAGCAGTGTGACTTAAGGCAAATCATTCTGCCTCTTTAATGGACCATAATATCGCCCTTCACACACTGCTGTAACAATAAATCTACCCCCTAGAGTTGTTATGAGTGTTTAGTGACTCGGTGCGTCTGACATGAAGCCCACCGTCTGGCCTATGGGCACTGTGTCATACATTTTTTAAAAAGCAAAAAAGCAAACTTCCAGGGAAGGTTGACCCTCTTTCATTCTCCTTTCCTCCATCCTACACAACTGCAGGGCTGGCTTGCTATGTTTTGGGCCACCCAGAACTGATGTGCTGGGTCCAAGGGGCAGTAGGCAGCTGGTGCATGACATAATTTCAGGCTTCTAACGAAACTCTCTCTGAAGGAATATATCTCTGGCAAATAGGACCTGGAGGGATTTGTGAAGCCCTTGACAGTCCAGGCAAAATACTCTGAAGCTTCTGAAATTGTGTTCAAATGTGCATTTTCCCCCTGGGATCCATAGCTTACAACAGAATCTCAAAGGGGCCTGGGATTCCAGATCCCTTTGGAGTCACTGCAAAAGAAAGGACGGTCACTGGAAGGTATGAAACAGACCTGGGGGAAAGAGAGGCTTAGGACTGAGTTTCAGCTCTGCCGCTCATCAACTAATCATCCTGGGGAGAATTACTCAGCTACTCTAAGCTTCCATTCCACGTCTTTAAGATGGAAATAATAATAATAGAGTAATAATGCCTTGTCCCTTACAGGGCTACTGAGAAGCATAAAAGAATGCTGTGATGGGCACGAGGTCGCCGAACAAATGTTAAGTCCCTCTCCCCTCCACTGATCCAGATTCTTAAAGATGGAAGTTCTCCCTTGATGCCCTTTTTATTCTGTTCAGTTGCTCTTTTACAGAAAATCTTTTGACTCCTGATTTAAACCCACTTCTAGTCTCTTCTTCATGCTTCGGGGATATGAGAGACAGCAAGAAGATTCCAATGGCCTTGAGACATGGCGGAGAGGCTGGTCAGAGCTGTGATCTGGGTCCGAGGTCAATTGCTTCATCACGACTGAGCAACTGGGCTTCCTTATGCTTGTTTGGGAGTTTAAGATGTTAGCAGAATCTCTGCTCTTTAAAAAAGCAAGAAGAGAAACTGGTTGAATCAAAAAGAATTCCCAACATAGTGGGTTTCATACAATTTATTTCTTCTAATCTTTTTTTTAATATAAAATCTATATTTTATATAAGTCTCCCAAAAGACTTTGAGAACTATAAATCAGGAACTGAATATAAGAAAAATATAAACATGCCAGCATAAATGATGCGGAAGGAACAGAGGGAATTTAAAGAAGTTGAAAAATCTTGAGGAAATGAATATAGAGCAATTTGAGCTGAACATCTATTAAATGACTGTGAGAAAATGATAATTAAGTCAACAGCAAAAACCAAAGTATTTCTCATGGAAATAAAGTATTATGGGAGGAGGATAAATGGGCTTAAACTTTAGCCAACATAACCTCAAAGAAATTTCTAGGTCTCTGATTCAAAAGGATACTTCTTTTTTTTTTCAACACAGAGACATTTTGATTCAAATTCTTTGGCGGCTTTGTTTTCAGAACTGTCCAGAGGAAAAGCAACCTATGTAACAACACTCAATGTGGGGAAACAAAGGACTTAGGAAAAATAAGCCCAGTGAGGAGGGAAGGAGGCTGGGGAAAGTCTGCCAGTCACAGCACGACTGGCCTGAGGGCGGGGACAGTAGATGGACACAGGGTGGAACTCAAAAGACCCTCCTTCTGAAACCACATATGAGGATGGTACTTACTAAAAGGATGGATGGGTGTCAGCAAAGTCCAAGATTTCAAAAGTGACTTTTCCTTAAGACTTTCTCTGTAAGCTCTGAAATGACCTCCTGGCAATGCCTGAGATGTCTCCATCTCTACACTTCCTTACTCCAGGGTGGATGGGTGGAGGATGTAGCTGGAATGTCCCTTCCCCTTCATGAGACGGGGCTGAGAACAGATGCAGAGTTACTTTAGCTAAGGTGAAGCCAGGTTTTTCTTCCTGATTTAGGTATTTTGAGCAGAGCTGACTGCACATGGTGGGGAGAGAGAGAGAGGGAGAGGGAAGGAGGAAGGAAGGGAGGGAGGGAGAGAAGGGAACAGGTTTTTTTTTTTTTAAACATTTTTTATTGATTTATAATCATTTTACAATGTTGTGTCAAATTCCAGTGTTCAGCACAATTTTTCAGTCATTCATGGACATATACACACTCATTGTCACATTTTTTTCTCTGTGAGTTATCATAACATTTTGTGTATATTTCCCTGTGCTATACAGTGTAATCTTGTTTATCTATTCTACAATTTTGAAATCCCAGTCTATCCCTTCCCACCCTCCACCCCCCGGTAACCACAAGTCTGTATTCTCTGTCTGTGAGTCTATTTCTGTCCTGTATTTACGCTTTGTTTTTGTTTGTTTGTTTTTGTTTTTGTTTTTTAGATTCCACATATGAGCGATCTCATATGGTATTTTTCTTTCTCTTTCTGGCTTACTTCACTTAGAATGACATTCTCCAGGAGCATCCATGTTGCTGCAAATGGCATTATGTTGTTGGTTTTTATGGCTGAGTAGTATTCCATTGTATAAATATACCACCTCTTCTTTATCCAGTCACCTGTTGATGGACATTTAGGCTGTTTCCATGTTTTGGCTATTGTAAATAGTGCTGCTATGAACATTGGGGTGCAGGTGTCATCCTGAAGTAGATTTCCTTCTGGATACAAGCCCAGGAGTGGGATTCCTGGGTCATATGGTAAGTCTATTCCTAGTCTTTTGAGGAATCTCCACACTGTTTTCCATAGTGGCTGCACCAAACTGCATTCCCACCAGCAGTGTAGGAGGGTTCCCCTTTCTCCACAGCCTCTCCAGCATTTGTCATTTGTGGATTTTTGAATGACGGCCATTCTGACTGGTGTGAGGTGATACCTCATTGTAGTTTTGATTTGCATTTCTCTGATAATTAGTGATATGGAGCATTTTTTCATGTGCTTTTTGATCATTTGTATGTCTTCCTTGGAGAATTGCTTGTTTAGGTCTTCTGCCCATTTTTGGATTGGGTTGTTTATTTTTTTCTTATTGAGTCGTATGAGCTGCTTATATATTCTGGAGATCAAGCCTTTGTCGGTTTCACTTGCAAAAATTTTCTCCCATTCCGTAGGTTTTCTTCTTGTTTTATTTCTGGTTTCCTTTGCTGTGCAGTTTGTAAGCTTGTAAGTTTCATTAGGTCCCATTTGTTTATTCTTGCTTTTATTTCTTCTAGGAGAAAATTTTTGAGATGTATGTCAGATAATGTTTTGCCTATGTTTTCCTCTAGGAGGTTTATTGTATCTTGTCTTATGTTTAAGTCTTTAATCCATTTTGAGTTGATTTTTGTATATGGTGTAAGGGAGTGTTCTAGCTTCATTGTTTTACATGCTGCTGTCCAGTTTTCCCAAAACCATTTGCTGAAGAGACTGTCTTTATTTCATTGTATATTCTTGCCTCCTTTGTCGAAGATGGGTTGACCAAAAGTTTGTGGGTTCATTTCTGGGCTCTCTATTCTGTTCCATTGGTCTATATGTCTGTTTTGGTACCAATACCATGCTGTCTTGATGACTGTAGCTCTATAGTATTGTCTGAAGTCTGGGAGAGTTATTCCTCCAGCCTCTTTCTTTCTCTTCAGTAATGCTTCGGCAATTCTAGGTCTTTGATGGTTCCATATAAATTTTATTATGATTTGTTCTAGTTCTGTGAAATATGTCCTGGGTAATTGGATAGGGATTGCATTAAATCTGTAGATTGCCTTGGGCAGTGTGACCATTTTAACAATATTGATTCTTCCAATCCAAGAGCATGGAATATCTTTCCATTTTTTAAAGTCTTCTTTAAATTCCTTCATCAATGGTTTATAGTTTTCTGTGTATAATTCTTTCACCTCCTTGGTTAGATTTATTCCCAGATATTTTATTACTTTGGGTGCTATTTTAAAGGGGATTGTTTCCTTACTTTCTTCTTCTGTTGATTTATCGTTAGTGTAAAGAAATGCAACTGATTTTTGAACGTTAATTTTGTAACCTGCTACCTTGCTGAATTCTTCAATCAGCTCTAGTAGTTTTTGTGTGGACCTTTTAGGGTTTTCTATATATAGTAACATGTCATCAGCATATAATGACACTTGAAAATGCAAAGATCCTTGGGATTGGGTTTACTTTTGTATTAGGTTCCCTTGGGTCTGGAGCCACAGATGGGAATTCTTGTGGATGCAATTTATTGACAGGTGGCTCTCAAGGGAGACATGGGCAAGGGGAGTAAAGGCAGCAAGTTGAGCAGGGGGTGGGGTCAAGTAAGAGTAGCCATCTACCTTTAAGCCTCATCTCTTGGAGAGCTCTGCAGCAGGAACTGCACCACAGAGTAGTCCCCACCTTGGTGCAAGGGACAGCTGATTGGGACCTGCCATCTAACGTCCCTGGCTGAGAACACTGGCTGCTGGCCATTCCCAGGGGATGCAGCAATACCCAACCTACCCGCTACCTCTCTGTCTAGCTACGTACAGATGAAGTGATTTCAGTTGCCCTGTGTCACTTAAAGTAGAGGGTCGCTCTGAGCCATCAGCAGCCAATACTCACAGCAGCTGTGGGATGGGTAAAACAGGCCATAAAAAGGAGGTGTGGGTGGGGCACCAATGGCACAAGATTTGATCCCTTAGAAGGAATGAGTAAGTCACCCAATACAGTGGGGTGGGTCACTAGGGCTGGGATGTCTTATAAGCAGTTGACTTCTGGCCAGGGCTGGAGTCAAGGCAAATCCTCCTCCATCTAACGCAAGCATCTCCCTTTCTCACCTGTCTGTGTATATGGAATTACATGCATTACATCTTTTATTTGGAGTTAATCATGTTTTTTTCAAAAACATAACTTAGTATGTATTGAAAAGGTGGTGTTGCTAACATTGCTACTTAGGTGTAGGTCCTAGAAATATTTTGTTTCTATAGATGTAAATGTGTTTTCTCTTTTTCTAAAAGAAGGAAAATGATGTGTCTTCACTTGGTCTCCTTTAGATGAGAGAAAGGTTAACACCATTCTTATTTGCTTCTACTCCTTTTAAAGATGGTCTTTGTTCTATTTTATACTTAAATTGTAAGTTAGTAGGATGGGAAATTCTATTCAAAATAAAAATAAACTGCAGCTGCCTTCATATATTTTATCGATACCAAAATGCATGCTTTCCCACATTCTCTTATTGCCAAAATCACGATGCATGTTGCTTTTTATAATCCCTGTGGGTTAGGTCAAAGTTGAGACCCAGCAGCATTGCCTGCGCCTACAAAAACTTGGTCATCCCTTCATTTATTTTATATATCGTGTCAGTGCTGTGTTCTGTTTAATTGTCTTCAATAACTCGACCTTGAAATGAAATATTTCTGAAGGCAGAAATGCATACTAGAGCTTTGGGGTATAAATTTGATATTAATGAAGCAAATATATGATGTTAGAGGAATGAACGCAATTCCATATTTTCTTGCAAAGCCACACCAACTGCGTTATGTGAATAAAGAAAGGAAGATACTCACAAGTAAAGGACTGAGGCACAAGGAAGAACGTGACCTGTCCCATGCCAACCCATGCAGCTGAAGTTGGAGAAATGATCATATCCCTTGGAATATGTGAAAAAATAAAATAAAATAAAGCCACAAGAAGCAGATGTGACTGATCAGGCACGTCATTGACTATCATAGAGGCGTGATGTCATAGTTTAATTGGCAGCATGTTTCTTTCTTTATTGGTACATGTGCACTTTATAATTAATAACACCTAACCTTTCATGAAACATGGTGTTAGCCGACTGCAGAGTTATTCACGAGAAATTATTTTGGAAAAATAACTTGATGGGTAATGAAATCTGGATGATGGTACCATAGGGAACATACCTCAAGTAAACAAGATGACTTTATTTAGGTAGCTGCAGTAAAGGAGATAGGATTCAGGGAAAGCCTGGGGGAACTGTGGTAAGGGGGGCTGGGGAGAGGGTGTTTGATAGGACATAGACTCAGGATTAATCTAAAGAGAAGTTTAGGAAGCAGGGGCTGGTGCTAGATTGGATGATGCCAAGAAATTATGTCCTTTTTGTCTGGGAGGCAGGAGGACCAAAGCGAGGTGAGGCTTGTCATCGGGGAAGAACAACAGTCACTCATGTTCAGCAGACGAGGGGACAGGTGGTTCTTGTGGTGGTGTGGACTGGCCTTGTCTCTATCCTGTTGTGGACATGGTTGTGATGTGACCTCATCTCAGCATTCCTTAAACTCAGCTGGGAACATTGTGTCCCGACCGCAGTGGGGCCGTTGTAGGAAGTATGTGAAAAATTCACTGCACTTGGAGTTAAGAACTTGGGTTAAAGGCCTCACATCTTATGGGTGTGGGAATTTGTTCAGTTTTCATAACCTTTCTGAACTTCAGTCTCTTAAACTATAAAATGGTTCTACGAATATGCATTTGAAATGGTTGGTGCAAAGATAAAATGGAAGTATGTACATGAATGGCAGTCGTGAGCAATCAAAAGATGCAGATTCCTTCGGGTTGCTTTGGACAGAGGGTCCAAGCCGCTGGAAGGCCCTGGGACTTGGTGGAGGTGGAGAGGTTTGGGGGGATACATGGTTAGGGGTGCTGGGAGACTCTTGCTGCAGAGCAGCACATTCAGAAGCAGCGTGTCCACGACACTTGCACACAGCTGGAGAGTCAAGAGCCTACTGAATCCATCTGAGACCAGGTTCTCCCAGAAGCAGACCCTGAGCCAAATATTCCTGTGAAGCTGATTTATCAAGGAATGGCTCCCTGGAGAGGCCAGTAAGCGATGGGAAGCAGGGATGGGAGAGAGAGGAGGCCATGTACAGGCGTGATTGCAGGTGAAACCCCGGCTGCAACTGGACCCGGCGAGGGGCCCGGGAGCATCAGTGACATGTCCAGGCAGAGGGGTCGGGCTTTTGTGCTTCTGCATCTGTCAGTCGTCAGCTATGGGCTCCTTTGCCAGGCAGGGTCTGGGCGGCTGCGGTGCCCACCGTGGCAAGAGGCAGCCATGAGCAGCAAAGCCTGCAGAAGCTGTGGGAAATGGGTGCCCAGTGCCACTGGATGACAGGATGGGGCTCCTTCAGTGCCTATCTGGGCTGAGGGAACCACCCCAAAGGGCCTTTCCTGGGCATATTCCGGGAAATCTCCAGCCCCCCAGGACTGTTGGGACATCCAACAAGTGCCGTGCTCACCCAGAGAAGCAACTCTTCCTCAATCATCTGTCCCTTCCTGGTGCGTGGCACTGACGGCAAGGCTAGCATTTCAGATGAAATATGTCAGAGAGAATATTTAAAAGCTGTCGCTCTGTCTCGTATGTCACTGGTGTGTGACACGACCAGGGGAGCCCTGTTAGGAGTAATGAGGCCAGATTGAGCTGGGGCAGATTCATTCCACCAAGCACAGCTCAAGGACTGAGCTAATATTATTACTGACCATAAATGTTGTTAGGGAGATGTGGGAGGATGTTAGTGCCACTAAGCATTACAATCAAATCTCAATAATGACCAGCGAAGCAGGCTAATAAATTGTAGATTACGTGAGCCATGCATATTCATTGCTTCAGAAACCTCGGCTTCCTAGCTGCAAGGATTTAAAAGGCTTCTGTTGGAAGCACTGGGCTTAAAGCCACACAGAGGGGGAAAAAAAAAAAGCTGGCAATTCTATTAGACTTCTCTGAGTCTTCAGCTATTGAGTTACCTTCCTTCCTTCCCACTAATGAAAATGGAAAAATAGAGTAAAGATGCAGATTTGCTACGAGGTGGGAAACTCCTGAGTGCTAACCACACATCCGCGTTGAATCAGGACCCAGGAAACCAGAACAGCTTCGGGTATCACTTGGAACACACTGTGTAACATCAGGCCTCCCAATCTTATTTCTCTGGCTTTGGGGCTTGCCAGGCGTACTTTGGAAAAATAAAAAGTCCTTGTCATCAAGAAAGGGGATGCTATGTGTGTGCACTTGTTAAAAATAAATCTGCTCTCACCGAAAACCCATCCAGGAAAATCTAAGGAAAACCCTGCAGGAGAAATATTACCGTCGCAACAATGAGTTTCATGTTCTGAGGTTCCCCTGGGAACCACGGTTTCTTTAGAACTAGGGCATAATTTCTGAAGATTTTATGTTTCTTAAAAAAAAAAAATTCGTTTTGGTGGGCCTGTCTCCTTACCTCAGGGTTTAAGACGTGGAAGAGGATGGCAATTCCTACGTGCTGTTAATGCCTCACTGACCTCTTTACCCAAGATGCTGCTGCCCCCTGGAGTCAGAGAAAGGAATATACACATTTTCCTACGCTCCATTCCAAACCACTCTACTCCCAAGTCAAGTAAACAAACGTATTGGAAAATGACAACTCAGCAGGCTTGTCTTTGGCCAGAAATAGAGCCTTGACATAATCATGCTCTTACAATTCATCTGTCTATTTCCACTCACCTTCTTATAGATGAGAAAACTCAAGTTCAGAAGGAGGACCTGATTGGCAGGAGCCACGGCAGATGGGCAGCAGCTGCAGGCGTTATGCCCTCCCACCACAAGCACCTGAAGTTTAAGTCAGGCGATGCTGCTTCTAGCATTGGTCCTCCAGCCGTCAAGGTCATGGATTTTGAAAAGAGTGGGTTTAGAGGTCTCTTTCATTCCATAGTAGCAGCTCCGCACGGAGTCGGAGCACAGGAGAAGAGAACCCCCTGTCTAGAGACGGAGTTTGGCGAAAATTCTCCTGGAACTCCTGCATTTTCTCCAAAGTGAAGGCTAACTCTCTCAGGCTCACGTTCGGTTCTCCCTGGTCCCAGGGAACCTCAGCAGTCTGAATTCACATCTTGGGCAGAGCCGCCTGGGCCTGGACCAATGGTTCTCAATCCCGACATGCTCTTCCAAGAGCCCTCGGTAGCTGGAGCTCTGTGGCTCATTAGGCTTGTCGGTGAGGAGGGGATCCTGCTTAACTATCCTGGGAGTCATGGGTGTTTACACTAAACAACAAGGAAAGGAAAGACCAAAACACCCTTAAACCGATCTGATACAACTCTACTATTTTCTACCTCTTCATCCTCAAAATTATTCGTTTAACATGGAAACATAACCCTTAAATATTAGGATGAGTCATTTATGTGTTGGCATTTTAGAATTTTGTGAGAATATCTTCTAGTTACTAAATATTGGAAAAACAATTTCATAGAAATTAAGTATTTTCTTTTCCATCTTCTTCCTTCCTTCCCTTTCTTTCTTTCTTCCTTCTCTCTCTCTCTTTCTTTCTTCCTTCCTTCCTTCCTTCTTCCAACAGCTCTATCTCAATCCCACCTGCTGGCCAAGAGACCAACCCATGAGGTGGAAGCATTGAAAAAGAGCAAAGGGAAAGCAAAGACTGGAAAATACTAGAGACAAAATATCTAAGCCCCTTTTTTTTCACAAGGATGCCACCAGCAAACTGTCTGACTATGCAATTTAAATTTGCAATGTCTCAGATCCTTTTGATTATCTCTCACTAAAGCTTAATTTGGTAGGGAAGATAATTGAGTCATAAGAAACTAAAAACTTTCATGTACTCATTTGGCAAATATTTAACGAATTTTTGTTACTTAATTGTCATGACAGTAATTCCAAATGTTTATTCCTTTTTTAGCAAGTCATCGTCACGTCCCCTAGATTAAAAAAAATAAAAACTGATTGATCTTAATATCTGAATGACTTGGAGATAGAAAGGAGGGCAAAAAAAAAAAAAAAAGAGTCAAGATCTCACACATTCATAACCCATCTGCCAGTGACCGCTGATGACTTTTGAGGGCACATTTATTTTCAGGAGGAAACAAGAAAGAAGGGGGAGTAAGAAAAGGATTGCTGTGGTCCAGGCTATACATTTAAAGAATTTGGTCATTTAAGGATGACCATACATAATGGAAGCTAGAAAGGGACAGTGAGGAAATAGGAAATTGTAAATAGCCTTGGAGAGTTACTTCCACAGTGTCCATCAGTGGAAGACAATCTGTTGATCCTGGAAATTAATCTGTTGACCAATATGCTATTTTAGGTGTCATTCATTTATTTTTATTGCATGCCAGACTAATATTGAATACTGGAGATACAGCAATAAAAACAGCAGACCTAACCACTGCCTTAATGGAGTTTATCACTCGTTATTTATTTAGTATCTACTACTCATCCAATTCCAACCCATATTTATTGTGTAACTATTTTGCATACGGTTATGTGCCACGGGTTTTACAAAGAGGAGCGAGATACAGAACTATCATCAAGCAGTTCATAGCCTAGTTTCAGTAGAAAAGATAAATATTGAATTCAATTATTAAATGTATATGGTAGCTTTGCTTACAGTATCTCAAAGAATTGTCACAAAAATCTTGTGAAAAATTTAAATATTATTGCCTCTTCCTTATTATTAATGTTTCTTAATAATTGAGAAATAAAACTGAGACGCAGTAGATTTAAGTGATTTGCCCACGTGCACAACCAAGGAATGGGGAGACGGCTGGCCTTTAGCTTTGACTCCTTGTTTTCTTTAAATTACACAGTCTCCTTTCAGCAAGCATTCAAATACAAAACTAACAGATCACTTTTTTAAGTTTTAAGGCTATCACTCGGTTCAGAAAAAACTCTTGTTTGCTGTGCGTGATATGAGGGATCATGAAAGAGGAGACTGGAATTCAAAGTTGAGCAGTTTGCATAGAAGCAAATGCTGTTTCTAAGTGTTTATGACGTTTGTAGTTAGAGTAGGGGAGTCCAGGTGTCTCAGTGGAAAAACATTGGGTTTGGGAGTTAGACAATTTGAGCTTAAATCCTGATTTTGAACTCACTGGTTGAAAGACTTCAAGCTAGTTATTCACTCTCTGTACTTCAATTATTCATTCTCAGAGGCCATGGTGTGGTTTACATAAGACACTATATATAAAGCATCTAACTATTACTAATCAGTGTTGTATATAAAACCCTTATTTTGGAAAACAAATGTTTTTTTATAAGGGATCATGAAAAAGTTTATTTTTCTTCTGCCTATCTGTAAGTCAGAGGCACACAGATTACTGCTTGATTGAATAACTAGGGACTAGAACCTAGCTAAGTTGCCATATAAAACTGACCATCACAGTCCACCCCTTGTGAACTGATGCCCATACACATCTCCTTAAGCCATATTTAATAATCAAATTAAGACAGTAACAGAGACATCCCTCCACCTAGAATGATATGACCATCCTGTGCACGATCGAAAGAGCACTCAATCCTTTCCCCAGAAGAGTATTCAAAGTCCTTGGGTGATGTTCACTCTTCTTGATATCCTGCGAATTAAATACAATGATATAAAGTTTATCATAAGTAATATCATGTTATATGATAAGAATAAGAAAGAAAAAACAAAAATATTCGTTATTCATACACACACACAGACATGCGCATAACAAAGTAAAAAGGCATATTATAACTATTAAACTCTTAATTTCTGCAGTTGACCACATGGTTTTAGCCACATAAAGGACCAAGGACCTTCTTCCACTACCCAATCTGTATTCCTTTTTTTAAACATTTTATTTGTTTTTTAATTGAGTTATAATCAGTTTACCATGTAGTGTTAATTTCTGGTGTACAGCACCATTTTTCAGTCATACATGAATATACATATAGTCATTATCATATTCTTTTTCACTGTGAGCTACTACAAGATCTTGAATATATTTCCCTGTGCAATACAGTGTAAACTTGTTTATCTATTCTATATGTAACTATCATTATCTACAAATCTCGAATTCCCAGTCTATCTCTTCCCACCCTTGTCCCCCTGGCAGCCACAAGTTTGTAATCCATGTCTGTGAGTCTGTTTCTGTTTTATCTTTAAGTTCATTTGTCTTCTTCTTATCCTTCTTCCTCCTCCTCCTTTTCCTTCTTATAGGTTCCACATATTAGCAATATCATATGGTATTTTTCTTTCTCTTTCTGGCTTACTTCACTTCGAATGACATTCTCCAGGGACATCCATGTTGCTGCAAATGGCATTATGTTGTCATTTTTATGGCTGAATAGTATTCCATTGTATAAATATATCACAACTTCTTTATCCTGTCATCTGTTGATGGACATTTAGGTTGTTTCCATGTTTTGGCTATTGTAAATAGTGCTGCTATGAACATTGGGGTGCAGGTGTCTTTTTGAATTAGGATTACTTCTGGATATATGCCCAGGAGTGGGATTGCTGGGTCATATGGTAAGTCTATTTTTAGTCTTTTGAGGAATCTCCATACTGTTTTCCACTATGGCTGCACCAAACTACATTCCCACCAATAGTTTAGGAGAGTTCTCTTTTCTCCACAGTCTCTCCAGCATTTATCACTTGTGGACTTTTGAATGATGGCCATTCTGACTGGTAAGAGGTGATACCTCATTTTGGTGTTGATTTGCATTTCCTGATATTTAGTGCCAATCTGTATTCCTTT
This sequence comes from Camelus ferus, assembly GCF_009834535.1. Lineage (NCBI taxonomy): Eukaryota > Metazoa > Chordata > Mammalia > Artiodactyla > Camelidae > Camelus > Camelus ferus. The sequence continues at coordinate 27,020,609 of NC_045714.1, forward strand.
TGTCCTCAGCATGTACCTCAGCTAGCCATGGTTCTTTGCTTGGTGGGGTGACCCAAACCATCACTCCTGCATTCCTGAAGGGTCTGGGCCACTACCAGTCCTGCCTTAGTTGGATTGTTGTAGATTTCCATTGACTTTAATCACAGGGCATGGTATCTCTGAGAGACAACTTGAAGGATCTCTTGTATTCCAGACATGCTTCTTTTTACTTCTAATTACAGCCCAACTTCTACTTGAATCACCCGCGGCAGTAGAGTAATATCATCTTTGCTTGCTGATTCTGAGACATGAGGCATCCAAAGTGGCCAGGTGGCAGTCTGAACTTCTGTTTCAGTGGAATCACTGTTATGTTTCCCAGTAGAAGAGTTTCTCCCTTTGAGACCAAGACTTCTAGACCACCATAGCATAAGGTCATGGAGACAGAAGGCAGAGAGTTTGCTCCTGGGTCACTGGCAGTAATAGTGAGTGATGCCTCTCCCATTTCCATCTCTGATTCCTGGACCTGTCAACCTTGGCTATGAGAGAATCACCACCATATATTGGATGCTCATTTAGACATTACTGCCAATTCTGCAAGGTATTTCCACCCCACTGGGACTGTGACTGAATCTTCAAAAGGCTATCCACCTGTTCTTTCAAATAGCTGCTTCAGTATAATGGGAAACCTGGTGGGTTTCATGATCCTGGGCCTTGTGCTACACTTCATTTGCTGTGAAGTGAGTTCCTTGACCGGAAGCAATGCTGTGTGGAACCCAGTGACAGTGAATAAGGCATTCTACATGTCCACAATTTTGGCAGGAGTATTTGTGCAGAAAAGCTAATCCATATTTGGCATAAATGTCTATTGCAGTAAAAATGTACAAATTCTTGGCAGTGAGGTGAGGTCATTCTTCAAGGAGACAGGGCCTTCTCTTCATTCAAAGGATTCTGAATCTTTCAACTGATTCAAATCTGGCATTAATTGAGGAGACGTGCCTCTGTTTTGGTGACTTGAGCTAGAGCTCGGTTCACTTGACCTAGAACCCTTCCCCTTATACAAATCAAGTGAGAAGTTAACAGACTGCCTCTTTATTTGTTTTATAGGAATACCATGATCAATTAGCCAACATCACAGGTTTCTGTCAATCAGATTATTCTGATTACTGCTTTGATGCCCCTGTCCATCGTGGTAACTACACCCACTTTGATTTGATAATTAAGTTATGCCATTGGACCCTGCCACTCTGGGATCAGAGTTTGGTGGCAGGCACAGCTCCCACTGTCATTCTGACTTCCAGAGAAGAGCAAGCACAGAGTTCTTCAAGGATGCAGGGCTCCCCTCAGAAACTTACTTCTCACATATGGTGAAAGGACTATGCCAGGGTGAGTGTGCAGGGCTTAAATGATACATTCATTCTAACATTTCAGTCTCTCTAAGACTTTGGCTCCCTCTCCCCAGAGTAAACAAAAACAGTCCTGGCATTTCAACTTCACTCACTTTTGGTCCATGTTTTAGCAAACCAACCAACCTGACAGAGCTTTTCTAACTCCTTGAGCTGCAACATTAAATGCAGAAAATCAAAACTACAATGAGGTATCACCTTACATCAGTCAGAATGGCCATCGTTAAAAAGCCTACAAGTAATGAATATGCTGCAGAAACTGTGAAGAGCAAGGCACTCTCCTACGCTGTCGGAGGGAGTGTAAACTGGTGCAGCCAATTTGGAGGACAGCATAGAACTTCCTTAAAAAACTAGAAATAGACATCATATAATCCAGTGACCCCACTCCTGAGCATATATCTGGAGAAAAATATAATTCTAAAAGATGCATGCTCCCCAGTATTCATAGCAGCACTATTTACAATAGCCAAGACACGGAAACAATCTAAATGTCCATCCACAGATGATTGGATAAATAAGACGTAGTATACACACACACACACACACACACACACACACACACATACCTACATACATACACACACACACACAAACAATAGGATACTACTCAGCCATAGAAAGAATGAAATAATGCCATTTGCAGAAACATGGATGGACCTAGAGATTATCATATGGAATGAAATAAATCAGACAGAGAAAGAAAAATATCACATGATTTTACTTATATGTGGAAGCTAAAAAAAAAAAAAAAAAGAAAGAAAAAAGAATCAAATTCTATTTACAAACCAAAAACAGACCCATGGACATAGAAAACTAGCTATGGTTACCACAGGGGAAAGGGCAGGGAGGGTAAATTAGGGGTAGGGGATTAACAGACACACATTACTATATATAAAGAGATAAATAATAAGGACCTACTGTATAGCACAGGGAACTATATTCAATTTCTTGTAGTAACATATAATGGAAAAGAATCTGAAAAGAAAAACTATATATGTATGTATACGTATAACTGAATCACTTTGTTGTACACTTGAAACTAACATTGTAAATCAACTACACTTCAGTAATTTTTTTAAAAGAACAAGGGATACAAAATCTTGGGGCAATAAAGAAATTTATAATTAAAAAAAAATACAGAAACTCTGCTGAGTGTGCCCATATCAGTAAACGTGGTCTGATAAAACTTTTTATTCCTTACACCATTATCCCACATCCTTTATATCTATTCTCACACATAGTACCCAGGTATCTGTCTGTATAAACTGGAAAATCATGCTGCTTCTACGGTGTGGTTTACTTCATTGAAGGTCACACTTTGCAGCTCATTCTCTGGAACCAGGTGGAAACAGTCTAACTGAAGATCTAGAAACAAAGAAGAATGATGGGGGTAGTTTCTGAGGGGAATCAAGAGTGTTTTTCAAGGAGAGGCCTTGGGAAAGGCCATTATGGCTACCTCGGGAGAGGCCATTATGGCTACCTCGGGAGAGGCCATTATGGCTCCTTCAGGCAAAGAAGGTTTAACCCCCTCAAGTGGAAGCAGAATGGCCTCTTCTCCTGCAAAGGAAGAATAAGCAGGATTTAGGGGTTCAGTGCACTCAGGTTCACTGGGATCTTCCGTAAGTCTCGATTCCAATTTTCAGGATTCCTTTCCTCCTTAATCAATGACCTCACCTTCACAGAGGATATCCATTAAGTTTGAAAATTCAATTTGCATTATAATTCAGCCACTCTCAGGATGAGACTCTGGGTTTGGTTTTTAGAAATCTCAGCATTGCAGCTACAAGAGATGAATATTTCTTTCAAAGCAGACATAGAACCTTTCAAGTCAGGTACCCTTTCTCTAATGTCTCCTGTGCAAGTAGAAGCAACCAGCCAATACCATTATTTTCCTTACATGGACTCAAATGTTCTACAGTATCAAATACATGGGCACCCAGAACCTTACCTTCCGTGGGTATTTGATAGTATCCAATGGTGATATTTTGCCTGTCTCTACCGCCGATACTGTGAAGTATCAGTGCCCACTTTACCACTGGAAATAGTCATCAGTGCCTTTAAATCTAATCAAACTAGAGAATCCACTCCAGGAAACTCAGAATCAGTTCAGAAACCTCATTCTTAAAACATTTCTAGTATAAAAATCTGTATCAGCCAGGGTTCCACAAGAGAAACAGGCCATAACGCATGCACACACACACACACACATAAACGTACACGCACATGCACATACTTATATATATATCAAGAGATTTATTATAAGGAATTGGCCTTTGCAATTGTGAGGGCTGGCTAAGCAACTCTGAAATCTGCAGGAGTGGGCCATCAGGAAGAGAAGGCTGGAGGTTCTTGGGCACAGGCTGAAGCTTCTGTACAAATGCAGAATCTTTTCTTCCTCAGGGAAACGTCAATCCTACTTTTAAGGCTTTTCAACTGATTGAGGGTGACTCATTCAGATTATCGAAGATAATCTCCTTTACTTAAAAGCTTCTGGTTGTAGAGGGTAGTACATCTATAATATACCATCATAGCAACATCTTTAGTGGTTGATTAAAAGACTGGACATGGACTGTTCAGTCCATGAGTATAGCCTACCAGGCTGTCACATGAAACTGACCATCACACTATCCACCCAAGATGAATCTTAAAAGTAAAATTCTGTTCATGCTTTGCTTCAGTTTTTGTTACCCCTATTTCCAGTGTGTTCACATTAAAATATATATATATATATATAGAGAGAGAATTTTTAAGTTGAATCCACAGTCACTGCTTGTTTTTGACGTGTTTAGATCAGCCCTGAGTACCACATTGTGTGTGTCTTGTTTCACAGGCATCAAAGTCCACGTGGAATCTGGCTCACCAGGGCATTCAGCATGCCCTGTTTCACAAAAGGTCAGCCAGGAAAGAATGGAAAGTAAACGGATTTTGGATGTGAGCACAGTGACCAGCCCAGCAGGTGTGTATTTTAAAATGTTAGGACATTTTTTTCTCACTCTCTCTTAACCCTCTCACCTATCTGAGGGTTCCCTGTCTTGCTACTCAGGAGTCATCTCTTTATCCAAACCCACAAAAGCAAGGAATTGGCCCTGTGTTCACAGTTTCTATGGGATAAATCCACTCCCAGAATCTCTTCTTCCTCCTTGCCCCTCACCCCCAGAGGCAGTAGGCTCTGAAGAATGCTGCCTTCTCCTCCTCATTTTTCTCAGGTTCCCATCCGTAGCCGACTCACCCGAGGGAATAAAAAGTGCTGGAGGAAGTCAATAAACTGCATTAATTCAGTCTCAGCAGTTGTTTCTAGAATGGTCTATGCTTCATTCCATGCACACATGAATGACTTGAGCTAGGCTTTGAAGCACTTAACTTACCAAGGACATATAGAGAAAACATCTCAAAATAGTAATTTTTGAGCTTTCACTTTTTATTGTTTCCGTTTTATCATGACCTTTCCCCTTCTCGGTAAGAGGCGTCTACATTGCCTTGAGGATGAGTAGATCATTAGAGAGAAAATGAAAAGAAGAAGCAGTCCTTGTTCAGATTTCTGACTTCCAAAACAGTCTTTTGAGAATCAAAAGGGATGGCATGAGAGAGACAGGGTGCTGTTTAGGCTGTAGTCATAGAATTAGGAGAAGAGCGAGTCTTCAGGTCAAGATGGCATCTTTGCTGCAGTCATACAGCAAGAGGAAAGAGATCTGCTCATGAGGAGACATGGATGGACTCAAATAAGAGACAAGCATTCCCCAGAACAAGGAACAGAATAGGAAAAAAAATGGTGAGCAGAGCAGAAGGTAAGACTTTGTTGTACTTTGAATGTGAAGTAGGCGGTAGTCACAAGGGGTTTTGTTTTGGTTCCCTCCAAGTCAGGAGGATCAAAAGGCCTCCACTTGGGATGACCATGCTTGGAGGGACACCTCCACTTGTGACAGGAAGATGAAAGCCCCATGCCAGTCTTTTCTCAGGAATAGAGGCCCCAGTGAGATGAAGCCTGAGAAAGCTGGGGACAGAGGCCTAATCTGTGTGATCAGGAGCTGTGGCAACTGAGCCACTGATCTCCTGGCTCTGCCACGTTCCCAGCAGTCAGATTACGGCCCAGATGGGTCCCAAAACAAACAGACACACAAAACAATTCATCATAAAGCAAATAAAAAGGGGGTAATAGAACATTTTGCCAAACCAACAGAAGGTAGAAAAAGAGAATGACCTCAATAAAGAAAAAGCATGGTTGTCTCAAACCAAAACTAAGGTGATAGAAATAAACCTCACTAGACTCACAAAAAATATAAATCACATTCTTATTAAAAATCACAGTTCGTAAAATGGAATTTGAAATAGGCTGCTTCAGTAACACAAAGGATACACCTAAAACAATACCATGCAGAAAGATTCAAAATAAAGCCATGAAAAACAAAATAACCACTAAGTTTAAAAATCAGTGTAAGAAAGGTAATACCTGGAAAAATAAAATTTAAGACATTATTAGGGTAAAAAAAATGACAACACAGAATTATGAGAGAAAAACAAGCCAATGGGAATCTATGTGGATCATGAATTTGTAGGCACTTCAACTTAATGAAAGTAAAATTTGCAGAATTATGAGGAGAAATGAACACAGAAATACTGGAGATTTTAATGAAACTATCAAAAGTGGATAAATTAAGAAGAATGCATATAAAGCATTTAAACAACAAAATTTATAACATTGATCTGTTATATAGAATTTTTTACAAACAAAATTACTGATTGGTAATGTGACTTCTGACATATGCTTGTTTTTCTTGTTCTTTTTGGTTTGTTTCACATTCTATACAGAATGTTTATGGATTAAAAAACAAATATGTACTGAAATATTAAAAACCTTAGTGAGAATTATAAACACTGTATTGATGATCATGATCTGCTGGAATTTGCAAGGGAGAGATGGTTTTTAAGGTCTGAAGAAACACCACTTAGGAAAAGCTAAGCTAGAGGAACATTGCCTGGGATGGGAGGTGTGGTGTAAGTACCCACTTACGTCTGTGAGTCTGTTTCTGTTTTGTAAATAAGGTTCACTTGTGTCATTTTTTAGATACTGCATGCAAGTGGTATCATGTAATATTTATGTTTCTCTGTCTGACTTACTTCACTTAGTATAGTAATCTCTATGTCCATCTATGTTGCTGCAAATGGCATTGATTTCATTCTTTTTATGGCTGACCATTAGTCCATTGTGTATGTATATATGTACATATGTATGTATATATATCACAACTTATTTATCCAATTATCTGTCAATGGACATTTAGATTGCTTCCAGACTCACAGACAGAGAACACAAACATAGTTACCAAAGAGGAAAAAAGGGGGCAGGGATAAATTAGGAGTTTGGGATTAACAGGTACAAACTACTGTGTATAAAAGAGATAAACAACAAGGTTCAACTCTATATCACAGGGAACTATATTCAAAGCTTGTAATAACCTATAATGGAAAAGAATATGAAAAAGGCTATAAATATATATATATATAGCTAAATCACTATGCTGTACATGAGAAACTAACACAACATTGTAAATCAATTATACTTTATTAAAAATAAAAGAAAACACATACACACATACATGTGTGCATGCACACACACACACACACACACACAAGAGTACTGACCCAAGGGAACCACAGGGAGTACTTGGAATCAGAATTGAAAGAGAGCCATGCCCGGTTAGTGTCTAGCCCTGAGAACTAACCCAAGACATCACCTTGTGTTAACACTGTGTGTCTCCCAGGTAGAAGAGCTACAATAGGTGCTCATCTTTCACCATGGATATTACAACTTCCATCAACAATGGTCAGTATTTGAAAACAACATCCTATCTAGAGAGATGTTATCATCTGAAACCTGTCTCTTTGGAATACACAACTGATTTCTATTTATTTAATAAAAGTTAATCTAAAAGAGAAGGATTTTCACTGGGAATTAGGAAAAGATACTTTTGGATCCTCTTTCATTCATTCTTTCTCCAGGTTTTCACAGACTCCTTCGTCTATCTCTTGCCCCACTCTGCACATTCATATACAACTATTGACATGGCTTGCTCAGATATGAATGAGGCCTTCTTTTGCAGATTTTTGTGAGACCACTCTTAAGATCCTGTGTCCAGCAGTCTACCTGTTATGGACTGAATGTTTGTGTCCCTGCAAAATTCATATGTTGAAAGTCTACCCACAGTGTGATGGTATTAGGAGGAAGAGCCTTTGGGAGCTAATTAGGATTAGATGAGATCATGTGGGTGGGGCTCTCATGAATGGGATTAGTACCTTTTAAGAGTCACTAGGGAACTTTCCTCCCCTGCTCTATTCTCCATCACTTGAAGATAACAATGAGAAGCCTGCAGTCTGCAACCCAGAAGAGGATTCTTGCCAGAACTCGACCCTGCTGGCATCCTCATCTTGAACTTCCAGCCTCCAGAACCGTGAGAAATGAATGCCTGTTGTTTATAAGCCACCTAGTTTCTGAGTGTGTTATTAGAGTAGCCTGAGCTACGACTCTCCTACATTTTTCCCTCTCTTTTAGTTGCCCCTTGCCTGTCCCCTTCTCTTCCTTCCCTGCCTTTTCCACCACATTTATTGAGGTGTTCTACTTGACACTGCTGTGCACTGTGTATACAGTGGTGAACAACATGGAAACTGGGCCTGCTCTCTCATGAGTCTTATAACCTAATGTGGAAGATTGGCATTTAACAAGGAACACAACTGAGTATGTAAATGCAACTTCTGAAATGTGCCATAAAAGAAAATGATTTTTGTTCTGCAAAAGAGAGAATAGCATGGCAACGGGCTTTGGTTTGAGGGCCCAGGGAAGAAACAGCCATTGAACTGATTCTAAGGAATGATGAGCAAAAAGAGTGGCCAGTTAGGGAGAGATGTGAGAGCTTTACAGGCTAAGGAAACAGGCTCTCTCAGCTGGCAGAACACTCTTTCCCCAGTAGGAAGGGAGGAGAGTATCTTTCTTTGGTTTATACACATGAAAGAAAGCTTGGTTTATTTTAAATTATGGCAGTCTCACATTTTCTACTCATAATCCTTAGAGTGGTTCTGGCATCTAAATTTCATAAAATAAATCAAAGGTCACCCACATTTTTCTTGTTTGTGTACATTTTTTCTCGTTTGTATTGTTTCTGTTGAGTGTTTGTGGTATCCATACATTATTTTCTTACATTTAAGACTTTCACTGTGTGTTAGAAGCGTATCTTCAATAATTATTTTTCCCAGGTCAGATCTTTATTTACTTCAAGATATTTTTTCATTGTGTTTGGTTAATTTGATTTGATATCAAGTGTTTGTAGTGTGCATCTTTTTTTCTCTTTTAAAGAAACCCTGATTATTCATATCTTTACTCTCCATTCACTGCTATAAAATGACATTATAGTCTCTCCAATTGTTTTTACCTTCTTTTCCTCCAGATTCTCACGGAGTTCTCAAGAATTTATAACTGGGATTTAGAGTGATATTTGGGCTTTAACAGCCTACAGTTAGTTCCCAACTTTTGATTCTAGACCCTTCTCAGACCTACCAGGTTACAGGGTCCACAATAAACCTTGTATCTTACTATTAAGTTCTCTTATTATGTTTATGTTTGTACAATTGTGTTTTTGTTACTTGCAGTCAAAAGTGTTTGCCTAAGTCCAGGTATCAGGAAGAATTATTTCAGTCTTCTAAATGGCTGCTCACTTTAACCTACACATAGAGGATTTGGAAATATTTAAAGAACTTAAAATTGATGAAAGACATTTTTCTGCTTGAACAGCAGAAATTTGAATGTAAGTTGTATATAGTGAATACTTACACATTGAAGATTTGAAAAAAAAAGAAAGAAAAAGGATATAAAGAGCATTAGGAGCCACCCCCCACTTCAGCTCTATACTGCCTTTGATGTTCACGAAGCCTGCCAAATCCCCATCAGACAGACAGAGCAAAGCAGGAGAGGGTCTGTCATTTCCCACAGCAATGGCCATTTCTAACTGATCCAGGAGACACTATTTTTTAATGAAAAGTTCAGAAGTAAAATAAGCGTTTTTCTTATTGTGTGGAGGCAGAATCCAAACTTCCAGATCAAAGCAGATCGATAATAGAATAAACTGAGATAGCATGGTCAAGGTGAGATTAGCAGCTTCTCAGTCCAGTAAGTGGTAGCTGAGAAGAGTATCTACCGAAGATCAAGTGGCCACTCAGCTTAGCAAGGGGTGTGAAAGAGGATAAATCATTGTTTGCACAGCCAAAAGACAAATCCGAGATGTCTTTAGTGAACTGGGAGCCTTGAGAGCCATCATTAATCTCATGTGGAAGGCAAAGTCTTGAAACAGAAGTACAGCATTAAAAAGAGCAGAACACAAGATGATCCCAATTTTGTGAGTTCACACGTTTACATAGACCAAAAGAAGAAGCAAAGGAGTTTATTTTTATTTAACAATTTATTAATAGCATTAAATAACAATAAAACTACTACTCACTAAAATATGTGTGACACAAGTAATGGTTCTTAATGGACAAGCAGCGGCCTTAAAGGCTTATGCCAGCAAAGAAGGAAGACAGACAATTAGGGAGCTAAGATTTCAAAATAAGAAAAAGCAACACCAACAAAAATAATCAGACTAATCAAGCCAAAAGAAAGCATTATAAATCTAAGAAGTAAAAGGATGTAAGTAACAAAGCACAGGAACTTGTATAAAGAAAACAAATGTTATGTAGATAACACCAGTAGTGCCAGCCCTTATAATCCTCTGACAACCTATAACCCTCTAACAGGATATATGAAGACTAAAGGGCACAAGTAAAGATGTAGATAATGCAATGGTAACAGAGGTAATCATGGAGAAATATGCACCATCATATTGGAAAATTTCGTGAAATTGGAAAAAAACAGTTTAAATCCTGCCAATACCGTGTTTGGGGAAGGATGTGAAGCAAAGGAAACTCTTGATTGCTCATGAAAGTATAAATTGAAATTATGTTGGAAAATAATTTGATGTTATCCAGTAATATGCATATCATTTAATTGTTCCATTCTATTCTATTCCTCAGTTTGTGCCTTAAACTCCTGCACATGTTACCACGGAAGATGTACTAAAGTGTTCAGAGCAGCATTGTCTAACAGCACAATTCTGCAAATAACCTGCATTAGTTTTCTATTGCTGGCTAACAAATGACACAGATTACATGGCTTAAAACAACACACATTTATTATCTCACGGTTTCTATAGATCAGAAGTCTATGCTTATCCTAGTGAATTCTCTGTTCAGGGTCTCATGCTGCTGGAGTCAAGGTGCTGGCTGAGCTAAATTTCTTCCCTTCTGGAGTTCAGGGTTCTTTTTCAAGCTTGGGTGGTTGTTGGCAGGATTTAACTCTCTGCAGTTGTAAGACTGGGGTCCCTATTCTCTTGTTGGCTGTTGGTTGGTGGTTACTCTCAGCACTAATGGTCGCTAATAGTTGGTTGCTACATGGCCCTCTCATGTTTCAAATCTGACTTCTTTTAAGGGCTCGCCTACATAGATCAGGCCAACTCAGGGATACCTCCCTAAGTCACCTGATTAGGGATTTTAATTTCATCTGCAAAGTCTCTTCACAGTAGCACCTAGGTTCGTGTTTAATTGAATAAATAGTAGAAAGTACGTGTATGCCAGAGGGTAGGATTCTTGGGGGCCATTTAGAATTCTGCCTGCTACACAATCCAAATGTTCAGCATCATTGTAGTAAGTCATTTTATTGTTTTATAGTAGAGTCATATGACAGTGACATATAATGTATAGCAGTGAAAACAAATGAATTTGAGTTACACACTTATACCTGAATTCATGTCAAAAATGTTATACGAAAATTAAATCATAGAATATTACAGTATGATTCCACTTATATAAATGCTAAAAATGTGCGAAATTATACACAACTTAGGTTTATACTACAGGTGTGGGAACTCTAAACATAATGAAGGAAATTATTAGCACAAATTAAGGAGAAGATATTTCTGGAGTTGGGGAAGGAAGGGAGTGTAATTAAGGAGGGGAACACAGTGGGATTTAAAATTACTATTAATGTTCTATTTCTTAAGCTGGTAAAGATTATAAGATTTTTAAACCTCTTTATTGTGGTATGGTTCCTACACAGTAAACTACATGTATTTCAAATGAACAATTTGATGAATTTTAATAGATACATACACCAATGAAATCACTACCACAATCAAGATAGCTAACATTTCCATCACTCCCCAAGAGGTGCAATTTTCAAATTCCCAATTTATCCCCTCACACCCTCTTTACCCTCTAGTAGCCATAAGTTTGTTCTCTAAGTCTGTGAGTCTGTTTCTGTTTTGTAGATAAATTCATTTGTGCCTTTTTTTTTTTTTGAGATTCCACATATAAGCAATACCATATGGCATTTTTCTTTCTCTTTGTGGCTTACTTCACTTAGAATCTCCAGGTCCATCCATGTTGCTGCTAATGGCATTATTCTATTCTTTTTCATGGCTGAGTAATATTCCACTTCTTTTTTCAGTTATCTGTCAATGGACATTTGAGTTGTTTCCATGTCTTAGCTATTGTAAATAGTGCTGCTATGAATATTGGGGTGCATGTGTCTTTTTGAATTATATTTTTCTCCAGATATATGCCCAGGAGTGGGATTACTGGATCATATGGTAAGTCTATTTTTAGTTTTTTATGGAACCTCCATACTCCATAGTGGCTGCACCAATTTACATTCCCACCAATAGTGGATGAGGGTTCCTTTTTCTCCACACCCTCTCCAGCATTATTGTTTGTATACTTTTGAATGATGGCCATTCTGACTAGTGCGAGGTGATAGCTCATTGTTTTTTTTTTTTAAATTGAAATATCATCAGTTACAACGTGTCAATTTCTGGTATACAGCACAATGTCCCAGTCATGCATATACATACATAAATTCATTTTCATATTCTTTTTCATTAAAGGTTATTACAAAATATTTAACATAGTTCGCTGTGCTACACAGTAAAAGCTTTTTTTTAAGTCTGTTTTTATATATAGCAGCTAACATTTGTAAATTTCATATTCCCAAATTTATCCCTTCCTACTCTCTTTCCCCAGTAACCATAACACTGTTTACTATGTCTGCAAGTCTATTTCTGTTTTGTAGATAAGTTCATAGTGTCCTTTTCTTTTTTTTTCCAATTCCACTTATAAGTGATATCATATGGTATTTTTCTTTCTCTTTCTGGCTTACTTTACTTAGAATGACGATCTCTAGGTCAATCTATGTTGCTGCAAATAGCATTATTTAATTCGTTTTTATGGCTGTCGTAGTTTTGATTTGCATTTCTCTAACAATTAGTGATGTACTATTAATGTTCTATTTCTTAAGCTGGTAAGGATTGTAAGTTTTCTTAAAATACTACATGTACATAATTGGTACATTTTTGTGTGGTAGATTTATAAAAGCAAAGAAAGTATGAAATACATAATAAGAAATGTGCAAGTTCAATATACAAAGTCCACTGAATAGTATAAAACATGACTTGAATAGAACTATGTCTTTTAAAAAATAGGACCCAATATTATAAAGATGTCAAAGATATAGTTTAAAACACCAAATTTGTCAGCCTTTTTTAAAATTGAATTTACAGTGGTTTGTGTGACTTCCAGCTTAATACAAATATCAGAAGGATCAATCTTAAATCATTATTTCCATGAAATGCCTCCTTTAATTTTCTAATCTTTCCTTGAAAAATGAAACTTCAGTAACTTGATGTCATTTTATTGCCTACCTGGAGCAAATTATACAGAGAGGGGCGATCTTCATGGTGTTGCCATAAGGGTCCATCTAGGGTGGCACGTTCCCTGTAACTGATGCATTTAAGGAGCGTGAAGGGGAACTGGCCCCCATCTTCTCTAATTTCCCAAATAATGTCTGTGAATATAAAGTCTTCACAACCTGGCTTTCTAATTAAGAAAGTGACAAGTTTGGAAAGGATTTTAAATGACAGTGTTTGTCAAGCTGTTTGTTTAGTGAACTCTCTGGGTGTGCTGTTACACAAGAACTATCTTAATTAAGGTTAATTGGTGCATAATTAGAGCCGCTGCTGACTTAAAAGATTCCACTGGTGCTGAAGTGATGAGAACCCTCAGTGTCTAGACTGAAGGACAAAGCAATCACAATAAGCCAAATTTCAAGACGCACTCTTTCTCCAGTGCACAGGCCATACCCCTGCTCTGACCTGTTTAGAAGAGCATGTCTCATCCAAATGGTTGAGAACCGCTTGTGAGCTCTGGATAAAGGAAATCTGATTCCAGCCTCATGGAAGTTAGAAAAAAACAAAGAAAAATAAATGTATTGGTGGCTGCCTATTCTAAACAATGTTACAACTTAGGTAAAAGGCAATCAACTCCACTTTCTCTCCGCCCTTATCTTTTCCTTTGCATAAAGGGAGAAGTGGGGTGGATGGGAAGATGGGCATGGAGAAAAAAGGAAAAATTGTTCTCAGTACTGGAGAATGGGCAACCTGTTCTCCACATCTACCAGGGCACCACAGTGCAGCCCCCAGACTTACGTTACTTACAAGCCTGGGCTTCCTGTTAGTGAGGGAACCAAACGCCAAAATGAACTCAAAGAAAGATTATAAAAATATTTTTCCCTGGTATTTTAAAAAACAAGATGAAAGCACCTAGAAATGGCTGGCTTTATTAAGAACTTATTTGGTAAACAACTTAGTAAATGAAAATGAGAGAACACGTGAGAAAAAAGATCTTTCTCTCACCTGAATTTCAATCTCAAAAAGAAATCACTGGCTACAGATTTTTATGTCATGCAAAAGAATTTAGTAAAATAAAATTATTGGTTTATCTGAAAGATTCAAGAGCTCAAAGAAAGAAATTACGGGCACCACACAGACATTAATAAAATGCTCTGCTCAAAATAAAATAAAATAAAATAATTTCAATTGGAAGCTAGAGATTCACTACGACTTCTGTATGGAAGAACCTGTATTTTGTTCTTCTGTTTGTTGTGCACTTATTTTTTAATTTCCAATCCATTGTGGACCAATATTTTAGTAAAATACAATATAAAAGAACTACTAAAATTTTTTTAAAAGACATAAAGTCCAAATATATTAATAACAGATCCAGTAGATATAAAATGATTCAGTTATTTATTTCCAGTTGTTATAAAAGCTTGTAGGTGTTTCTTTTCAATTTCTGCCCTAACCCTCGTGCAGAGCCGTAAAAAGTAGCTGGGCTCAGGGCCCAGGGTTCTCTGCACCAGACGCCGCGTGGATGCCCCGCCCATCAGGGGGCCAGATTTGCCGCTGGAGCATGCGCAGTCCACTCCCGCGCTTCTGGCCGTCGGAGGTCTGTCTGTCACAGCCTCTCCACCGGAGCCCTTCCTCTGAGCCCGCCAGGCTTCTGGGCGAGACTCCGGTGCAGTGTGACTCTAAAGGACTCGGAAGGGGCAGGGGAGGCAAAAGACCGTGAGCGTTGGGGTTACATGGTGGGTGGTTTGAGCCAGACTCCTTACGAGGAGCCTGGGAGGAAGGGCCTCCAGCACCCCAGGCACCCAGGGGATTCTCATCCCGGGACTGCCTTGCAGCGTCGGTTGAGCTCCTGAGATCCGGGGAGATCAGGCTGCTTCTGGGAAGAGTGGTCAGGGCTGCAGCGCTTGGGCCTGATTCTGCCGTTCTCGGAGCCTCCTGCGATGCCCAGCCCATCCTCTGCCCGGCGTCCAACGGGAGCCACACACACGGGAAATCACAGGGCAAACCCAGTGGGCTCCAACTGCGCCCTGTTTAGAAGAAGAAAAAAAAAAAAAAAGCGCTACTGCAGGAACCCCACTAAGAATACAACTGAACCAGGTAACGTGTTGAAGTATTTCCTTCTTGCAAGTTTTGAGCCAACTTCACATCATTTGCTCTTTCTCCAGATGCTTGTTGCTTAATAGTTGTTTTCTAATATATTTTCCCTCTTCATTATGGAGACGTGAAATGTCCATACATGCATAACGCCTTTTTTCAGGTCAGAGCCACTTACCCTTCTGACATAGTCAGATATTCTTCCAAGAATACTTTATTGCTTCAGAGTTACAATTTACTGCTCACTAAAAAGAATAGGTGCTAACGGGCACATTGCTTTGCTTTTGTGCTCGGTTTGAATATTTTGGACTTGGGGAAGATGGACCTTTGATAAATTCCATCCCTCCCCACTCCAACCCCCCCAACAGATAATGCAGTGGCATTATGGATAATGAAGTACTGAGCTTGGGACCAGTTTCCTCTACCTGGCTGGACCTCGCCTGGTTCTGTGTTCTCCTGGAAAGTGAGCCTCTATCTGGGACATTTAGTGGAAAGGCTTTTCTTATGTGATAACAATGGTCACTGAATATAAGGAAACTCCCTCCCACTGTGGGTCGGGTTAAGATGCCATCTTATTCATCAGAGTGGGCTCTGGCAGGTGAGTGACTATACTTCCTAATGGTACATCCTAGTTTGTGAGGCATTGGATCGTAGACACATGCTCTGAAGGCCCAGGATTTAATTTATCATCTGAAAATGGTGGATATGACAAGTCTCTTTTCATAACAGTTTTTCATGTTCAGAATGATAGCCTTTATAGACTCCTGGTTAGTGCACATCAAAGTTGACTGTACACCATCATTCTGTGAGGATCAGCAATTTACAAGTTTTCAGGAAATTGAGAAGCAATGAAATACGTAAACGTACTGATGCTCTGCTGAACTTGACTAAATCCTCCTTAACTGGCTTTGAAGGCAGTTCAGGATTTTCCCATTTCTCTGTATAATCATTAAAAACAACACTTCTCACAGTGCTGGACAGCATACATAAAAGGATGGATTCATGGTCTGATTCTCCTTTATTCTGTGACACACTCTAGCTGTTTATTGAGCAAAAAGTCTGATAACTTTGTTCATCATTCAGCCATTAAAAGTACAGTTGTAGAGTTAGGGGTGTGAGTGGTTATTCAAGCTTTTCTTATAATTGTTCCATGTATAAGACTTTTTGGTCAAAGCATTTGCCTGAAGAGAGCAATTTTTTAAGCCATTTTATTGTTAATGTTTTCCAAATGGAGCTTTTAGAAGAACCTCCCTAATTTCTTGTTTTCTCCTCCTCTAATTATAAGGGAGCACTCAACCTAATGGCTGTTGATACAACTACCGAGAATTAATCAGAGCAGTGCTGGACCACTCACTAGGTGGTTTGTATATGCAAATTAAGGACTTCTAATTGATGTGACCCAGGGAATTGCCAGAAAACAACTTAGGTTCTTGGTCATTTAAGAAATATATTTTCCCAACTAGAACTAGACATTCCCTAAATAGAAAATGTCCCTTTCAAGTGTGGAGAGGAATCTGTTTCATTGAGCCACATGAAATTGTCGTTACTGTGGGTTAAGAATTGTCAAGTATTGGCAATTTCATGTGGTGTACCCTAACAGATGATGCGACATGTGTTTTTAGATTATTTTTAAGGTTTGAGTCTAAAGTGATTCTAAAAAGAGCAACTTGGATACTTTTGGTGGGTGGCCTGCGATTTGCCAGAGAGTCTTGCCTTCATAAGAGCAATTTTAAATTAAAATGGATCTGCTTATAAAAAAGAAGAAACAAACAAACAAACAAAAAACAGATTTAGCTGTCACATCCTGGTAGTACAGAGGAGGACATCTAGGGACAGTCAACAAAGCGGTTTAATGAGCTCTAGGTGTGGCTTTTGAAAGCCTTGTGATTCCTTTTCTTGATACTCAAAATGACATTTGAGAGAGATGCATTAAAGTGGATGGTCATTTGAGGAATGTTTCCCTACAGTGTTGATTTCATGATATAAAAGTATCTGTGTATAAATCTGTGTATTCATTTAAAGATATACAAAGCTTTGTGTACATCTTTGTGCTGATTTTTTTTTTGCACTAAAGTGGCTAATCATGTTGCCTTTTTCAGTTTATTGTTGATTTCAAGGTAAACAACACCTGGTTCTGTGGGCAGCTGACATTGCTCAAGTACAATCCCAGTTTGAAAAGAGACCGACCTTTCTGTAAGCCACATACATGGAGGATACGAGGAAGGACCGAATTCCAGGTGATTTTATTTGGTATAACTTCACATTGAATTTGGATGTTTAGAAAGTAACTTCCACTCTAACTCTTGCCATTTTCAGCAGTAATTTGGATCTTTAAACATCTATATTATGTGTTGGAATGATATGCCATGGTTCTGAGGAGAAAGTTGTTATGTGAATATTTGGACAATGATAAAAGCAAATGTGTCTCTGATTTCACATCCCTAGTGCTAGTCAAGATTTGGTAGTATTCCTTTCCAAAACGTATATATTTATATACTTTTTCAGTAACAACAAGTCATTTCATTCCAATCTAGTAAGCAAACTCTTAAGAATTATACATATATTGCTCTATGCTTATAAAGCATACATGTATATAAATTATATAAAATATGTATTTAATTACTGTGGTCCAACTTTATTGTCACATCTTCTTCTTAAATGCATTAATATCAAATTAGCATCCTTTAGAGTTTTTTCATATCTATCTTTCATAAACAAAACAAGTTGTTTGCCCCATACCACCAGTGTGCTGGACCCTGAACAAAATGTTTTTGTGTATCTTAACCCATCTCATTGTCACTTGCAGCCCTATAAGTAGCTGTAATCTCTTTTGCCTATCCTCAGATGTAAAAGATCATACACCTAGTGACTGGTGCCAGACCTTTTCTCTATCATAGTGTAAGAATTGCCCTGAAATGCACACTGCAGGAATAGCTAGATGTTATGAAATTTCTACACTAGTATGTCTCAGATTTTGATAAAGGTCACCTGGGAATCTTACTAAACTGCTGACCCTCCATCAGTAGTTTGGGAGGGAGCTGGAGGGTCTGCATGTCTTACAGGCTCCCAGGTGATGCTGATGATCTATGGATCCTGCCTGGAGTGTAGAAGGTCTGCATGACTGAATGCATGGCCAGGTAGAGACTTAATGCCTGCACTTTGAAATGGGATAACTGCTTTGAGGAGAAGCAGGTGTCAGAAAACAACGATACCCTACAGAGCTGCCAGCAAATGTAGTACTGTAGGTGTAGGGGCTCCTAGAGCTCACTAAAGTGAGCAGGAGTTGGAAGATGTGGGGAAATTGACCGACGGTGTTTCAGTTTGGAGGGGCCATACAAGGCAGGAACGAAGGAACACGAGACAGTCAGAAATAGGACAGTCAGGGATGAAATAAGGAAGAGACAAGTAGAATTTGTGGAGTTCATGGGGAACCACCTTCATACCCTGTTATGAGTGACCTCTGGCGAATCAGTTCTTAAAAATAAAAGATCATGTACCTGAGAATACACCTTAATTGGAGCACTCATCACACAGAACTGTCAAGGCCAGTCTGATCCTTTGTCTCCTCCTGGAGGGCAGATGCTATGATTTGCTCAGCTGACTATGAACAGGAGCAGGAAGATTTTAACTGAGATCAGGCACTCTCTCACTCTGGTTATTTGTCAACCAGACTTTGGTTAGTGAGGATTAGTTCATTTGTCATGTAGTAGCTTACTATTCAAGATGTTAATACTGGTAGCAGCAACGTCACCTGGGAACTTGTTAAAAATGCAAACTCTTTGTCCCTGTCCCAGAACTGCTGAATCAGAATCTGCATATTAGCAAGATCCCCAGGTGATTCCTATGTACATTAAAGTCTGAAATGCACTGATATAGCAAAAAGCAGGAGCCTAGGAGAAAGGTTCAAATGGCTGCCAGATTTGGATGGCAACACAGAGGATGTGGGAAGAAAAAACTGACTTTTATTTATGCGCTTACCAAAGAGAAGAAGCCCAGAGGATGCAAGGATGCTTCACTAAACCAGAGCTGCAAATCTAAAGCTACCGCTTGGAGCAGAAAAGAGCTCTTTGGATAACACTATTAACTTGAACACATCAGGCAATTCAGAGTATTGCCTGCCTCTCAGAGCCAGAATGCCTATGCAGTTACTTTCCTGGCAGCATCAGTGACCACCCATTACCTGATCCAAAACAAGAGGATTTGTAGCTCAGTCCAGCTGCAGTCACCTCCATCACTTGAGTAACCTTGCTTCCCAGCCTAGGGAAGGTACTTACGGGGACCGAAACATATGTTTAAGTTAAAAAAAAAAATAGCACACAACTTTCTCCTTTATTGGAATGCTTTCACTCGTGTAGAAAGCTACCTCTTAAGGACACTTGAGGACATGACACTCATTACTTTAAACTGTAGTGTCAAGGTCAAAAGCAGCTGAGGAAGAAAGAAGCCAGCTGCTTACTGCTCCTTGCCTCTTCCTCTGTTATGAGACTAAGCATGCTGCTGGGATTGGTTTACAGGCAGTATGAATTAGCATCTCCTCTGTTATACACCATGCTAACCCATATTTATTTAGCTCAGGATTCTGGACTCATTTGGGCAGTTCTTCTGGACTTAGTTGGCATGTGCTTGTGGTCAACTGCTGGCTTGGCTAGGGGCTATCTGTTCAAAGTGACCTCTGTGGCCACTTCACCTAAGCTCTGTGTGGTTTCTCATCCTCCAGGAGGCTAGTGCAGGCTTGTTCCAATGTCAGTAGTAGGTTTCCAAGAGAGCAAGCAAGGTCTGTGAAGTCCCTGAGTCCCAGACTGGAACCAGCATGCAGTCACGTAAGTGCATTCCGTTGGCCAAAGTCATATGGCCAGCCAGACCCTAGGGGTAGGGAATAGACAGAAAATGCTTTGACGTCACACTGCCACTGCTGTCAATACAGGAAAGGGGAGAACTGTGCCCATTTTTTGCAGTCAGTCCACCGCACAGATCAGTTGAAGAGCCAGAAGACTCACAGACAGGGAACGTGCTGCATTCACCTGGGTTTCTCCGCTGCCATCTTGGTGCGCTCAGCATCTAACATGTTTGGGCATTTAGCAAGTGGATAGAAAGAGTTTAGTTCATTTTGATTTGCTCTTTAAATAGGCTTTGAAATCTCTGCTCAGAATCAAAATTCTGTTAAAATGTGATGATTACCATACTCACAAAGATTACCTGATTACCCTGACTAGGAGAAACCTTTTTAAAATTGCTTATTTAACAATGTATAGGAAAAGTCATGATAAGGAAATTAGAAAACATGAAATCTGAATGACCTTATTGAAAATAGGCCTTGCCTCACTTAAAAATTCTGAGAAAAAAGTTTTCCCAAAGATTTTATTTATTTATAAAGATAAACATTGTGAGAACAATAAAAGTATAAATCTAAATATAAAGGATGGTTCCAATATATCCACGTGACAGGATATTAAACATCTTATAAAGACATCAGTGGAAAATGTTTTATACTATAATTATAATGAATATAATATATGAATATTCATATGAATATATTTATGTTTATTGTATTTATATTTTATATTAAAATGCTTAAATATAATAAATGTATATTTATAAATATTATTTATATTTACATAATATATACATATTTATAAAGTGATATATAACATTAATGCAGTGTTATATAATGTAAACATGAATAAATATAAATAATAAACATGATTAAATATAAAGTGTGGATATATCTGGGCAGATGAGCTATAGTTACTATGATTTTGCTTTTCTCTAGTTTTCAAATATCTTGTAATGTAAATACTTGTTATGCTTAAAAAATTAACAGAAAGAAAGACCAAAGGAAGGAAGAAGGGGAGAGGGAAGAAAGATAATTCCTTATCTTCTGTAAGGACTCTTTCTGTAACATCACAGGTTGTTCTTTAGTCATTTAATTCAGGGCCCCTAACTTCTAGTAGTACCGCAGCAGAGTGACCCAGAAAGTCCCAAGGAACAAGTTCAGTGGTTCAACAACCTTCACAGTTATGGAAATCCACTCTCCTGGAAGTTTTCACTGGGAAGAGCATAGAAGGTTCATTCTCGAGAACAGCAGATATATGGGCACAGAGAGCTAATTTTGTGACTTTCCTAGAAAAGTTGAATGTCAGGGACAGTCTTGAAGAGGAAATTGAGTGTCTTGGTGGAAGTGGAGGTTGAGGCTGAGAGGGGACACAGGATGCCAGCCTTATTTCAGGAAGCCATGTGATGAAAGGGAAAGGATGCAGATGATCTAGGGGGGGAGGGCGGGGAGGCAGAATCCGCTGACTCAGGCTCACACATCAACCAGTGACAGAGAGGGTGTTGGGAGACGAGGCTTAGGAAGGAATCAGAAGGTGGTTTCAGTTTGGGGTCATTATTGTGCATAATTGCTCTCTGGGCTGACTTAGAATCGAGAAACACCAGTTTTATCATTTTTTTAAATCATTTTTAATCTCAGTCAAGAAATCTTCTTTTCCTTCCTCTTCTTTTTCTCCTCTTTTTTTCTTCCTCTTATCTTTCCTTTTCTTCTTCTCACCATCTCCCTCTCCCACATCTCCTCTCTCGAGTCACCACCAGTCCCCAGCACAAGAATGATCTCTAAAGTGATGGATGTGTAAACCCCAGTCATGATTTGATCATCCCTGAGTGTAGCTGCTCTCCTCCAGTAGTCAACAATCATCC
Source organism: Camelus ferus (assembly GCF_009834535.1). Classification (NCBI taxonomy): domain Eukaryota; kingdom Metazoa; phylum Chordata; class Mammalia; order Artiodactyla; family Camelidae; genus Camelus; species Camelus ferus. Next base: position 27,042,537 of record NC_045714.1, read on the forward strand.
TTATTCACTCCCACCTCAGTATTCTCTTCTAAATCATTTAAAATCTCTCCACTTCAGACTTCTTTCCTCCCTGATTTATAATCATGGGATGTCAGAGACTTTCTGCAGGCTGGTTCATTTAAATATTAAAATATTTCAGCAGTGTGCAACTGCCTTTAAATTTCAGCTTTCATGGCTTGTGCTTTTACTAAATTAACAGTCAGTGCTTCCATAGCATTCGTGATTTTCAAAGCAGTCCACAAACATTAATTAATGCTAATGCTACCCTCTGAGAATGCTATAGCTAGCTAACTGACTGAACTTTATCTCAAATTATTTTTAAATGGTTTTCAACTTGGGAGGGAAGTTGCAGAGAATGTGGAAGAGTGTATAGTGTTTGCTATCATTTACTGCCTCCTAAAAGTAATGATGCAGCAAATTGAAGTGAATCATTCTCAAAAGGATATTAAGGTTTGATCCACCTGGAATTAATCATCTCTAAGAATTACCTGTTGCCTAAACTACATCGACCAAAGCAGCGCTTGGAATAAACATCTGAAGACAAAAATAGTTCATCATCTGGTCGTCTTTTCTCTCTCTTTTTACGTTAACTGCAGTCCTAAGATTTTGATCATCCTGCCTTCTTTGCTTCTTACTGCTGTTTGCAAAACAAAAACAAAAACAAAAGATGAACAGAATAAAAATATAATTTGCCCTGCAGTCAGTCAATAAGCATTTATTTAATACCTACTAAGTGTCACATTACTTAGTTCCAAGGGGAAGAGAGAAAACCAGTCAAATAAAATAACAACCCATTGTTTTCTGCCTTAGGGTAGCCTTCTATTTAGTCATGAAATCAAGCTAACATGTAAAAATGATAAACAACTACTAGGTTTTGGGTCCACAATGCAGTAGGAAAAAAAAAAAAAAGAAATCCTTGTGTAGCTGGGTGGGGCTTCAAGGAAGAGTTGGATGTGGAGTTGGCATAATTAGGTGGATTGGTGGGTTTTAAACCACACTGAAATATTAAGGGAGCCACTACAAGTTCCTGAGCAGGAGTAGAGAGAGAGAAGCTCTGTTTTAGGCTGAGAGTCATAAGCAGGATACCTGGAGGTTGGATAGATGAGACATTAGCTGAGGACTGAGTGGGAGGTAGGTAGGTACAGTGCTTCCAGAAGAGTAGTGTGATTCGAAGGTGAGCATTGGACTCAGAGGAACGTGGGCTCAAACCCCTGTCTTTTGTAGATGGATGATGTTGAGAAAATTCTATTCTTCTTGAGGTTCTGTTTCTTCATCTGTAAAGGGGGGTAATGACAATTGTGGCTTATGTGTGGTGATGTGAAATTTCAATGAGGTAGGACATGAAAAGTGCTATACTTGACCCCAGATAAAGGCTTGATAGGAACTTGTATTAAATGATAGGGATCATTTTGTCCTTTTGATGAACAAATGAAGCGTTTTTCCATCTCTGTCCTAGGTGTGCATTCTCCTTCAGGGTGAACATCAGACTTAAGGCTTGCATTTCTGTTTTCTTGGGTATGTCAGAGGACTCTAAATGGCCATACTATTCGAGCAAAAGAAATACCCAAGAGCCTTTAAAAACAGAACCTGTTCAGATTTATTACAGAGCTGACAAGAAAGCAAAGAGTCTTTGAAAGCTAAAAACTTAGTGAATGCAGGAATCCAGCAGGTCAGAGGAAGTGAAGAAATGGTTTCCAGAAAGCATGTATTGAACCGATGTGATGTGGAGCCTGGGTTTTCTTAGCCTCCCGGGCGTGCACAAGTTAGGTGATAAAGCCTTCAGCCCACACCACTCCAGTGGTCAGCATATTAGGATGCTCCCCTCTGCCCTTCATATTGACCACAGAGGACTGTCTCTGGCTATGAGGGTGAACTGGCAGTAAATCTGCCTCACCTCCTGCTTCCTGACACAAGGAAGTTTGCTCTCTTGAACCTCAGCTCTGGGTGGGAGGAGAAAAAAGTCTTCTTTGAGATTGCATAGTCAGCCCACACGTGAGTTTGAATCTTGAGTTAATTTGATTTGTATGCTCCAAAAGAGCCTCCAGCTGGGAATTTCATATAAAATGCAGTGATTCCTCCAGGTACCTGGCAGAAAAAAATGCCGCAAATCAAAATCCTCTCTAGACCAGCCCTTCTTAAATTCTACTGTGCATGGGGTTATAAGTAAATGCAAATTCTGATTCGGTGAGTCTAGGGCTGGAGATTCTGCACATTCATCATCTCTTGGGTGAAGCACATGCTTCTGGGCCATGGGTCATACTTTGATTGAGCTATGAAACCCACATTCAACTCAGGTCTCAAAGAAGCTCCACAGAAAACATCCCAAGGATATGACATTATAACTCATAACTTTAAAAGACAAAAGAAAGCAAAATCCAGCAGGAAGAAGAGAGAGAATTAGACGAGGAAAGACTTCAGATGTTAGAAATTATCCAACTCAGAATATAAAATGGATACTCCATGCATTTTCATAATTTATGAGATTGAAAATGAGAGCAAGGAGAAAAAAAACTTATATGAATATCTGATAAGGTGTAACGAAATGGAAAAGAACTTCCAGACGTGAAAAAATGTAGATCTGTAATGATAAAGTTTTATAAGTTAATGGATGGGTTCAGTAGCAGATTAAATGCAGCTGATGGGAAAATTATTTCTTAACTGCAATATAGATTTAAAGAGTGTATTTAGCCTGAAACTTAAACAGACAATGGAGAAGAGGAAGTATTTGGAGAAATATTACTAGATGATGCTCTAGAACTAAAGTAAGATGAAGAAGCTTGAGGTTCAGGATGCCCAACAAATTTATAACAGATAATATATAATAAATCCATGCCAAAGAGAAGATATTCAAAGTCATTTAGTGAATAAGACAATTAACCTTCCCCTAAAAGAATGATAATTAACTAATTGCCAAATAACAATGGAAGCCAGATGATAGTAAAACCATATTTTCAATAATTTGGGAGAAAATAGTTGATCTAGAATTTCCTATCCGAACAAACCAACAAATAAAAAAAAAACAGCTATTTTTTATAAAGATAATAAAGGTTTTTCAAAAGTATAAAAACATAGTTACATACATGTTTATAAACATGAGATCTATATGCAATAGTCTATGTAAAGGAAATTCTGGACAATGTATTTCAGATGAAGGGAAAATGATTCTAGATAGAAATTTAATGAGGCAAGGAGGAATAATTAGTAGAAAAACATCTGTTTTTTTTAAAAGAGATGTAATACTTGATAGTAACAAAAATAGGCGTGGTGATATTGGATTTACCATGTTTAATGTCCATTTATTGTCCCTGATATTTTTAAAATGTTTTACTGCTTATCAGCTTTATTTTTTAAACATACCACTTATTTTGTTGTAATTGTCAAAGACTGTATTTAGATCTCAGTGCTCTTCTTAAATGTCTACAACAGTAAATAGTTTGAATTTAATAAATGTTGTATACTGATCAATGCATGTTATCCATTCAGCCATTTTATAGATCATCAATTTCTTTCATGTGTAACAGAGATACTGGGAAACTTTTGAATTTGATAAGTTCTTGTTTTCATTGTTTAAGGAAACCAACAGAAGGAGAGAAGCAGAATGTATAACTTTGAAGCTAGTGGAAACAAAATGAAAAAAAATCAATCCAAAGAAAGAAAGGAAAGAGGAAGTAGCATAGAAAAGGTGGCCGACATTAAAAAATACATACACAATAGAAATAAATAAACCCAAAGGTAATAGTAGAAATTAATGTAAATGTAATAGATTATAATGAATAAAAATTGATTAAATATTTCAGACAGAGATTGTCTGACATGAGAAAAAAGGGAGACATCTTGCTGAGTGGGACTGGCAATCTTAGAGTCACTTGGGAAATTGTTAGAAATGCAGATTTTTAAACCCACCTCAGACCATCGGAATCTCTGATGGCGGGTGCTTTAACAAGCCCTTTGAGAACCACTGCTCCAGCTATGTGTTTTCTGCAAAAGGAAAGTTAAGACATGAATAGAGAACCCCGGAAAGATGATAGTAGCTGAATACACAAGTGGTCACATTGTGTTCTGCAGAACAACCATCTACTTTATTTATCAAAAGTGCAGATTCCAGGGCCTTACCCTATGTCTGATTATCAGTCTTTGGTTGACCCTATTATTTGTCATTTTAAATGTTTCCTATGTGCCCCGAAGTGTAAGAGCCTCTGTTACCCTCAAGTGAAGTAGAAAATCTTTGAATTCCTAAGCTGAATAGGAGTCTGGGGATTAGTGTGACATGAGAAAAAGAAAATGAAGAGAAAAGGCAGCTGTGAAGTGTGGGGCAGAGGGCATGTGGGAAGGGAAGTGGCCCATGGACAATTAGCTATAAAAGAGTCTTACGAGCAGTGATACCTGATATTCCGTGTGAGTTGCTGCCACGGCTACAGTATTCCCCCAAACTGATGGCTGTAAATCCCAAATGAAATCGGCTGCACCCATACATGCATTGTGGTTGCTTTTTGTTTTCATATTTGTTTCTTGAATGTTGATGAGAATGAGTTCCACGTGGAGACTTATGGTGGGGGGTGAGGGAGGAGCAAGTAGGTGCTGACGATATAGAATGAGAAGCCTATCTTCTTTGGCAGGTGTGGGAGCTCAGAGGGTCTATATTAAGAATGCAAGCATCCCAGGACTCCTCAGACGTTGTGGGGGGAAGAATTTGCTATTCTACTGAGGACAGACTGGGAACGTGAACACACCTACCCAGCTCTGGAGAGTTAGGGACACCTCACATGATATCTGGCTCCACATCTGGTTCCTGTGCCAGTACTGGTGCCATACTTGCTTGTCAGCTTGCTTTTACCATGCCTTGATCTCCATTTCTGAACAGGATATGAAATTTTAGGTCTAGGCATGTGAATTCCCTGACAGCGGTGAGAATGCTTCTCACTTTCTGTGGATAGCCAAGTTGAGAATATGATCACGCCCTTAAAATATATGCCTCATCTCAGGTTACTGAGGCTGTGTTTCTTGCAACCACCTCAGAACCAACTCTATCTCTACTGTTATCCATCTTCAGGTTACTCCAGGATTCGAGCACAAAGCAAGACTTATACTGTGTCCTAAATCTGTCAGCAGCAAGTGTTAAGCAATATAAAGTACTAGATAAACAACTTAGAGTTATAACTTGGATTTAAGATGCTGTTGGAAAAAGTTATGATGTAGTCAGGATGTATTCAGCCTGTTTGCTGAGTAAAACCTTTTCTTTTCTTTTTTTTTTTTTTTTTCCTGTGGCATGAAGTCAGTTTTTCTCCTTCCTGGGATCCATCTTGTGCACTGAAATATCAAATAAAATAGAATTTGAATTTCATGTTTCAGATTTCCTCCTTGAAGAATCTCAAATACTTGGCAGGGCTATGGATTACTAGGTGCCATCATAAGGAAGAAAATACAAATTATAGAGTCACCAGTTGCTTTTTAATATTTAGGGTGAACTTATGTCCAGTGTTGGCCTTGAGAGGAGAGCATATTTTATTGAGAATCAATCCCAATTCAGAAGCTATACTTTACTATGGCCCCGAATTTGATTAAATGGCAATAATGAAAATTCAAGAGAATTGGACAGATGTGACTGTGTGCTTATTTTGCTTATTAGATATTATCTGGGGTTCACCAGACCTTTAAAATGTAGGACAATATACAGTGCAGCTCCCAATTCCACATTCTCAGCCATTCCACATCCTGTGAAATCTCAAATTCCACCCCATGATTTCTGTGAGTCCTAGAAAGCTTACAGTGTCTTCTGTTTCTGAGCTTCTGTTTTCATCTACAGAATTTATGCCCCATGCCATGTTGACCCCAAAATAAAAGTCTTCTCTTGATTTCCAGAAGACACTCCAATAAAAAGGAAACCATACAAAAATCCACTCTCACAGATCATGTAAATGGTTTTACTCATGATCTGGGATCCTTGGAGAGGTTATAATTCACACTGTATGTTTGAAAGCTATGGGTCATTAGCATAAACTTTATTGCCTTTGCCCCTTTCCCTGTCTCACTGCAGACACCCCATGTCTCCTGGATCATCTCCTAAAGAAACTGCTTGGTCCCATTTTCTGTCACGGGTTCTGCTTTTGGAGAAATCCAATTTGTTAAATCCAGTAATATCCCATTTCATAGGTAGCCGTTATAGGTCAAGTAGTTTTGAGAACTAAATGAGATAATTTATGTAAAACACATGAACAATGTCTGGGATGTAGCCAGCAGTCAGTGAAATATGTGGAATTCATGGAAATCACTAAAGCTTTCCTTTCTGTGAGTCTCCATTCAAGATTCAGATTTGGGGAAGAGAATGTGATTGGATTGGAGGGTGTCACTTGCCCCACTCTGGCCAGGATGATGGCCAGTGAGTGATAGTCCTGTGAGGATGGCACGGAGTAGGAACAGATTAGTGTCACTAAGGAAGGGTCAGCGGGGAAGACACTGCCCCCTGGAGTTCTAAGCTCTGTTCTTTGTGCAAAGAAATGGAGGCCTAGAAAGATTCTGGAATTTGCCAAAGTCACACAGCCAACAGCTGGTAGAGGAGACATTGATTCTAGATCTTTCTTCTGCAGTGTTGGTGGAAAAACAGAGCATGACCATGATTTGGCACTAACTGCACATAGGAGCCTGAAAATGTACTTAATGTACCTATGCTTGAATTGCTGGCATTAGTGAAATTGTTTCATTTGTGCTGTTTTGCTTCAAATGTGTTGTAGAGTAAATAAGCAATTGATTTTCCAAATCTTCTGCGAGTTATTGGTGAGAAGTATTAAGATTTCCAGTTGGGCTCTAAAATGATTATAACCAACGAACACTCCCTTTGAGCACAGAGAAGGACATTAGAAGGTTGCTACAGTCTGTGTCAAGGCAAGCTGACTGGACTGGAATCAAGAAGGAAAAAAAGAGCTGCTTTTGGGGGCAAAGAAAGATAATACAGTGTTACGATAAAATGTGTTTAAATTCCAACCCAGAGGAAGAAAAATCTGGCATGCAGAGACCAGTCATAGTTCACTTTATTATTATTATTGTACGGGAAACCACGGACAATTTAAGACAAAGAAATAGTCCCAGTGAGCAATGGGAATCAGACCAGCAGGTCCAATTATAACCCAGAGGCATAGTTTGACAGTTATGTGCTTTGGAAAAAAGACTTTTGGGCTCCCATAAATCACCCCAAATATCCCCATTCTTGACAGCGCCACCAGTCAAGGGGTTATCTTTGAGTTCAAGGGATAACATTACTAATGTAAAAGGTCTTCGGCCTATTCAGGGAACAGGCACTATATATAAATCTAAAAAAACGTAGTCTCTGAGAATTAATACAACTTTTCCCGCATAAAAACTTTCTGGATTCCAAGAACAGATGTCACCAGCCAAGGAAATTACCTATTTCCATTGCTCGGTTCAGTGTAGGAACGTTTTTAGAATAAACTGTGGGGCTGTGACCCCCATTTCACAACCTACCCACAGTAAATTCACCTTGTAAATTCACCCAAACAATAAAGTGACCTTCTTTGGTAATCAGATGCTAGTATTTTTAGGATATGCCTCTCAGAACAATTTTCTGTGTTTTTGCAATAAAGAAAATTATTTTGACCTTTGTGCACCTAAGTTTGTTTTAAAGAAACACAACCCTCCTATTTCTAGCTACAAATCAGACTTTGAAGGAACTTTTGGCTGTGGTTCTTATTTGGACTGACTTGGCAGCAAACAGATTGTTTGGATCTGTGTTGAATCTGGGCAGTCATGATTTTTGTGCATTCAGGTAGATTTCAGATAATTATGTGTACCTCTTTTTAATGCAAAGGATAGCCATTTGCATCTGTATTCCTGTTAGAAATCAGGAAACAAACTACAAAAACAACAGAGTAACACCCTAATGAATTTAATTATTGGAGGCTTGGAGAGATTTATATTTAGATTTGGGGCTAAACAAAAATCAGAACTCAGTTCCCCCCCCCCCAATTTTTTTGAATTAAAGAATGCTCTAAAGTCTATTAATTTAATAAGTATTTTGTGATAACACACTAGACCCTCTCCTTTTAGGGTCATGCAGGATTGTCAGGTGAAATCATATGGATTTGGGCTTAGTTTACGTTTACCTAAAATTGTCCCTCGGAAGATTTTGAAAAATTTTAGTAATACATATAATCTACACTTAATAGTCCTTTCTATGTCCCAGTTGCTTTTCTGAGTTTTGTTTGGGTATCTATGTGTGTATACGTATACATACATACACATTAATACGTTTAATCCTTACACCACCCTGGAAAGCAGGTACTATGAGTAACATTTCCACTTTATAGATAAGGAAACGGAGGCACTGAGAAAATAAGTAACCTGCCAAAACTGGGATGAGAGAACCACGGTGGGGATCTCAGCACTCTGGCCCAGAGCCTGACCTCTTAACCACCACATTGTACTGCCCTGAGGTCAAGTTCTTATTCAGCTTTTTCTTGTAGGAGGGAAACAACTTCTGGATGATTGAGGTGCTGTGGCTTGCTGGTGTGGGCATAGAGTAAATCCCCCTTTTTTTCTCCAATCAGCTTCATGACCTTGGGAAAGTCACTTTGGGGCTTGGGATTCTGTTCTTTGCCATGACTTAGAGGAGTGAGTTTAGACCTGAGCTGTCTGTTACGGTATCCTCTAGCCTTGTGTGACTACTAAGCATATGAAATGCGGTCAAATTGAAGTTCCCTTAGTATAAAACCCACACCAGTCTTCAAAGCCTTAGTATGAAAAAAAAAAAAAGAATTTAAAATGTCTAGTGTTTTTTATATTGGTTCTGTGTTGAAATGATAATATATTTTGCATCTACTGGGTGAAGTAAAATATATTTATATAATTAATTTCACTTTATACAACTTCTAACGTGACTACTAGAAATATTAAAATTTCATGCATACTTACATTGTGGCTCACATTATTATTTCTGTCGGATTGTAGCAACAGTTCTTCACCCACATGCCCCGATATTTCCATGTGAGACACCCCCTATAGGCACAGGCAGAGATATGCACAATTCTAGAAACATCAGCTTTAATATCAGGATTTTCTCACTTGCTCAAGACATTTTAGACTGCAAGTGCGTGACATTGACAATATAAAAATAACTCAAGTCCACGCCAATTCATTTTAAAAAAAGTTAATTATTTGAAAATATTGCTGTTTGTTATTAGGAACAAAATTGGTCACGCATCAAACTGAGGCGTCATTCTGGCATGTCAGGATATCACAAGTGTCCTAGATAGTTCTAATAACCCTTCCAGTTCTGAGATTCTGCAGTTTTATTCTTACAGAAACTCAGTCTGGACTTTAAGATGAAAATGGAGGAATAAAAATATAGGGCGGAACACACAACAGCTTTATAGTTGGGAGGATGTCAGGAGTACTGCCTTCTTTTTCCTTTTAAAGAGGAGCTAATGAATAATCTTGGGAAGCTGCCAACAGAGGACCCAGTGGAGGAAAGCAAAGTCAAGGGGATGGGATTGAATGCCCCACCAGGAGCACAGACCTGGCGTTCCTTTCATGGTTTTGTAGTTCTGCCCCTGGGTTTGCTCGCTTCACGAACAGCTCTGTGCACACCTGCACCGAGGTGTGGCTGGAGCAGCTGGGCTCCCAGTTTCCACTGCCAGGGCTTGCTGAAGGCGAGACACCTCACGCAGCTGTCCCAGCAAGCCCCGGGGATAATCTTGCAGTTTGCTTTTGCCTCTGCCTCAGCAAGTTGAATGATAAAGATCAGCTTCAGGTTAGAAGTTATACATCTGGATAATTTACCATCTCAAAGGTGTTGTGGGGTGATTTATGATGTAGAAGGTGTCAGGAGTCAGACTAGGATAATAACTCAAAAAATAATTCTTAGATTTTCTTAAATAATGTTGTAAATTGTTTTGCTAAATTCATGCAGTATGCAACAAATGTATCTCAGACAAAAGATAAATTTATCAAATAACGAGTCGGTCAGAGCCAAAGAGTAAAAAACATTTGAAAAACTTTCCCCCTACGTTTCCTTTCCCATCCTTCAGATCCTAATACGAAGCCATAACAACACAGTTTATCGTCCAAGCTTTCTGCACCAAAGGGGTTAATATTGGAATGCAGTGGTGCTCAAAGTGTGGTCTCTGGATAACCTCACTCGCATCACCAGGGGACCTAGAAATGTGAATTCTTAGGTCTCACCCCAGACATTGAAGCAAACGCTCTGGAGGTGAAGCCCAGGATTTGATGTTTTAACAAGCCCTCCAGGATATTCTCACACATGTTAGGGTGGGAGAACCTGGGCTGTAGTCAGCGCTGCTGATACTGGACCAGGTTCCCTTTACCTGCTTGTGCGGTCACCTGTGAGTATCTGTGGGCAGCTGACGGCCTATAGCTGCAGCCTTCAGCAAACAGTTGTCCTTGGTTGAAACACCTTGCCCAGACACAGGGAGACTTCAGAGGGGAGCCACAACATCTACTCTGGAGCCTGGCCAACCAGCAGCTGAGGTGGGGATACAAAAGCCCAGCCCCCTTTACTTCTAGGCAGGATGACTCCGTGGCATGGTTTATCCTCCATAGCTCCTCTGTGGGATCAGGCCGAAGTTAGACTTTACCTGGCCCCACATCCTTGCTCATCTCCTTGCCCGTCCCTGTCCTGCTCCCGTACTCCCTTATGGAGAGTCCTCCTCAATAAAGCACCTGCACCGAACCCTTGTCTCAGGCTTTGCTCCCAGTGAATCTGATCACCTACAATCACAGGTCAGCAAACTGTGGCCTTGAAGGCCAGCCACCCATTTGTGCAAATAAAGTTTTCTTGGGAAATAGCTATGCCTGCTATTTCTGTATTAACTACGGCCACTTTTACAACACCGCAGCAGACCTAAACAGTTGCAACAGAGGCGTACAGTTCACAAAGCCGGGAATATTTACTGTAGAGCCGTTGATGTCTCCCTAAGACATAGCCAGAGTCAGCTGGACAACAGCTAGAAGGGAACAAAGACTCTCCTGTGTACTAAGCATGTGTCACAAGCAGTGGTATGCTGGGGCCAATGGTGTGTGTCTCTTTCCAGCTCTGCACTGTGACATCATGTTGGTAGCTTGCAATCAGCCATGAGGGGAATATTTCCACTATGGAAACTGGAAAATTCTACAAAGAATATATATATATATATATATATATTTCCCCCCCTGGAGAGCCAGGTGTTGTGTTTACCAGCACACCGCTGGTTCTAAGCCAGGTGTCCTACACCCTGTAGTATGGTACAAAGTATCAAGACTTAAATGGAAGGCGAGAGGAAAACAGATTGAGATCCCCCAAGTACATGCAAAGGCCTTCTTAAAACAATGGTTTAATTTGTTTTAATAGAAAATATTTCTCTTGTGGCCACACATAATTGCTGAGGTCTATCTTCATGTTCTTTCCCACATTTAAATGTTTATATTGGTCTGTGCTATTTACTAAATTTACTGTGAGATGGGGCCCTCCCTCAGCTTGCTCTAGCAAGTTGCTCCATGGTCTCCTTGTGGTCAACCTAGGTACCCACAGTTTTCCTAACAGATTCTCTTGGGCATCCCATTGTTCTTGGCACTTCCAGAATCTAGACAAGACTAAAATTTTGTGACCCCAGAGCAATCTCTTCCTAGGCTTTACTAGTAGGAGTGGTTCATGGGCTCTACATGGTTGATGCTTTAAGTGAGGGTGTTGGGGAATTTTTATTCTCCTAAAATAGAAGAGGGATAGGAGAAGAATAGATTCTCCAGAAAAATTTCTTTTGGGGAATGTGGTAAGCAGCCTATAAGAAAACCTAGGTCCCCTGGTGATGCGAGTGAGGTTATCCAGTAGTCCCCACTCTCTGTTACTTATGTCCTGTGTAATCCCCTCCCACATGAACAGAGATGCCCAGGGAGAGAGGGCAGAAGTGACTTCTCAGGATAAGTCATACTTTGTGCCCTCAGTTCCTTCATTCTGAGGGAAGCCAGTTACTGTGTTGTGAGGACATTCAAGCAGGCCACTGAAGAAGGCCTCAAGGGCAAGGAGAGGAAGCAAGTCCTCACCCATGACAGCACCTTAGAAGTGGATCCTCCACCACAGTCAAGCCTTCAGAGGATGGCAGCCCCACCCAGCAACATTGCTGTCAAATCCCTGAACTGTAGAACCATGTGGGATAACAAATACACGTGATTCTGTTAGGCTGCTAAGTTTGGGGGATAATGTGTTATGCAGCAATGGAAAACTAACATATAATGGTTATGCCCTTCAGTGGGGGTTCATGCTCAATCAAAGTTTGAAATTATCATCTATGTTTAAAAGCTAGTACATCCCAACAGTCACCGGGAGACAAATTATTTTTACTCCGGTATGCTGCATAGCAAAAAGTATTTTTGCCTCAGAAGCCAAGGACAGGTCATATTAACCTGTGACTCCTCCGATATGAGTAACTGCCTCACTGCCAAATGGCACATACTAACGTGCCAACCTGCTACTCCAGGTCAGAGAGCAATTTCGCTTAATGATCCTGATTCTAACTGATTGTATTTAATTGTGATACATCATTTTGCAGCTGAATCATCTGAAATGCTCTTCCTGGCACTGGAGCCACAAAAGACATTTATGAGCTAAATCCTCCAAGAGTTGGAGGTAATGCTACCACAAGCTCTTTTTGCCCCCTAAGGCCACCTATTCAAATCTGACCCAGGTAAATTGCTCTGTTTTCCTTGGGAGAACACAAGGTGTGTTCAAAGCCCAGTGTGTCTGGGCTTCCACCCGGATGATTGAGCACACAATTAATTTTCCACCTTTGCTAAGTTCCTCATGAAGTTACAGCTCTTTTTTATGTCTTTTTATCAGGTTCTGTACGTTTTTACCACCTTAATTTGACTTTTCGTTAATTGGAACTTTAAATTTGCATCTTTTTTTCCCCATTTAAAAAAAAAAACTGTACTGGGAGAGAATGACACTGAGGTTTCTTTAAAGCAGTATTTAATGCATGGAAAATCTGAACCATTTAAAATTTCCTGTCCTGTTTGGAAAGCTTATCTATTTGCTTCTAGGGGAGTCAGCTCGTCTCCACTCTGTGGAGTAACATGGGTTAGGATGCGATTTTCATGGATGATTGTAGCCATAAAAACAAGTCTCCAATCATGTGTGATTCCTGAATAATAATAATAAAAAAAGCTCTTACCATGACAATACCAAATTGGCACTTGTTTATAACTTTAATAACAGTCTCTCTCTCCTGGGCAGAGGTTCTGTGTGGCAAAAGTTGGCAAGAAAATCTGTCTTGCCAGTCTTCTTCCTATGTCCCTCTCTAGTCCTCTCTTGCTCCCTCCTTCCCTCTTCTGGGTCCCCTTCTTCCACGTCACCCCTCAGTCCCTGCCCAGGTCTCATCTGGACCCCGTCTCCGTGCTTCCTGACCTCATCTTCAGATTACATTCCTCCTGCCTTAGCGTTGTGTTTTGCAAATGCTTTTTATAGTGAGACTGTAACAAAGTCTTATACGCTCCCCCAATAGACAGAGAGATAAAAACAATGTATTTTAAAATATATTTATTTGCAATTTTCAGTTCATTAGATTTACTTACTATAAATTCAACCAGGAGATTGTGAAGGATGTTGCCTGAACACAGATACAAAAGCAGGGCTTACTGGTGGCATTTGGAATCTTATGCCAACCTTATCGTATAATTTTTCTCATTTTCAAAAATATTTTTTTGCATATAAAGTTCAAAAGAAGCCCTGATTTAAACAAATAAGGTGTGGGAAATGGTAACAAGTTTGTAACAGTTCATCTTGTCATATCAGTATACACTTAAACATGTCCACAAATTTGAAAATGGATTAAAATAACATTTTGTTTCAAAATAAAATTATTTAAAATACCTATCTAGTTATTTTAAATATCAAATTTTGATAAACATTCATTTTTGGGTAATGGAAAATGTTTTGGATATATTTAGTAATGTAAAATATTCAGAAATCTCGTTTAAAAAATTCTCAGTGCTTATCTCTTAGCAATGTACACAAAATTTCAGAAGAGCCATTTTTTTTCCTTTTGCTGATATTCTCTGAAATGTTTCATATGCTGGATGCTTCTCCGTAAGGCCAGATCAAGCTCATTCAGCTCAAGGAAAAGAAAAATCCAGCGAGGTGTGCAAGGTTGGGCATGCACGTTACCTCTGAGGTGCAGTTAGCTCACGGAGCCTCTCTGTACTTCAGGAATTATTGACCCTGCCCTGTTGACTTCTGACTGTTAACATGGGGTCAAGCACAGGGGTTACCTTCAAAGGAACTGTGTTCAAAGGAATTGTGTTCATTTTGCTCCTTCTTAAGCGTCCCTCCACCTGGGGCAGCCAGTGCCTGGCTCCCTCAGTTGAGGATGAATCAAGATCTGGGTGGGAGAACCTAGGTTACATGCACCCTGAGACTGTCTCTTCCTCTTTTCCAGGACTTCGTTACCTCCACCCTTTCCTCTGACAACTTTCCTCTTCAAACCCGGTGCTGTTATGTCTTGACCATGTGTGGCCAAGACTTCACCCTGTTACTGTGTATGAAAGGTCATCCAGATAAACTTACTATTCCGAGAACAGAGCACCTGTGTGCACACACAAGGCAATGTGCCTTCTCACCCTCTACTCATACTTTACCTATGAAGATATACAGGGTGTGTATTTCAACAGACATAATCTTAAGAACCCCTCATCTTAGGGCTGCCTATAAACATCTTTAGGTAATGATAATGTTTGGATATTATCATTGGTGTTATTTTAGAGAACTCACAGAAATCTAGCTGGAAGGCCACCTGTCATAAACATGACAACATTGGTGCTAGCATCCAACACTTGTGACAGATGTTGGCATCACAAGTCAGTGCTCGCCTAACTTTTCAGCAGTGTTTGGATGAGAGCTTCCTTTCCCGCTGTTTGCGCCACTGCCTGTGCACCATCAGCACAGGTGGTCTGACATACAAGTGCCGAACCAGATGATGGCACGTTGACAACAGTTGTAACCCTTTAACAGTATATTCCCTGCCAGTGTTTTCCAGCATCAGTCTTCCTGGTGTTCATCTGCAAAGACATGCTTCTCAAAATATAAAGAAGGCCACAGGATTGGTCCTCTTTGTGTCCAGTTGAGTTAAATTGACAGTGATCGCCACTTCGTTGATGGGATGCGTTGGGCAAAGCCTGGGTGCTCCCTGTTATCATCAGGCAAAGGTACTGATGGTGTGCTGTCGCTGAGTGTCCATATCCTGCCCTCGCTCACATTGCAGTAACTCCTTTGAATGATACTATAGTGTATTTTGTATTTTATTTCTAAAAATGTATAGTGTATTGTAGTATATTTTAATCTTTGCGTCTAAATGTTGCTTGCATCCTTTTTTATAGAAAGCTGTGCAATTTTTATGCTGAAAGAGGCTGAAATCCTTATTTTTAGATCCTGTTTGCTTTAAATATGGCATTGTAACTTGGGAAGGGCTACAGGAGAAAAATAGGAAAATTTCACACATAAAACACAGTGACTTGGGCAGTTTTTACTGCCTTACAAAGATGAAGCCAAATTCCTAATCACCATCCCTGTGCTCTGTTGTGCCCTGCAGACTTGTGACAGTTTTCATTATAGGATTTTCCTATTGTCATCATTGTGATCGCCTATGGCTAAAAAACCCTTTGGCTGATCATATAGGATAGTGTATCATTTCCTCTTGTGCCTGCTCAGATTTCCATTCTATCAACACATTACTTCTTATTTTTTCATCGTTTCAGCTGTGATCCATTTCTGGTTTTAAGGCTGATTTTTCACCGTCACTTGAAAGATTATGATAACGTTTATGAGTACAAGTGATAGACCCAAACACTTAAAATCCGTAAAGGCTAAAGCTCTGACATCATCATGGGAAACTGTATTCCGTGTTCACTTAACTGCATAATTTCCTGTGCTGGGAGCAGAGACTGCGCCCTGCGTGGGCCCCTCTGGCGTGGGATGGAACATGGTGAGCACGAGCTGCTGTTTGGGGCTCACACGCATAATTTTATATGTGCAGACTTGCCTACTCCTGCAGAAAACTATGAGTGCAGAATTTAAACCTCATCTTGCATGTAGAGAGTAGATGCGGGGTATAGTAGAAGTGAGCACAAATTCTAGTTGAACTGGCAACGTGGCTTTAAGTTGGTGGTTTCCAGTGTGTTACAAATTTGGACTGGAACACATTTGAGCATGTAAATGATTAAATTAAAGCTTCAAAATATTTTAAGAACAGACTTTGAATCACACATTTTGCTGGGTCCTACAGCCTGTTCTGAATGTAGTTTGATAACTGCTGCTTTCATGCAGCTTAGCTCCCTGTACTGAAATTCAATATTGAGGGATGGCCCGAAATACATTAATGTGCTTACTTTAAAAAAGGATGCTTGCTAACCCAAATAAAGCTCAAACTGGTAGCACTGCAGGAAGGATAACTGAGTCTAAGAAACATTACCCAGTGAGCTGGCTAAAAATGCAGAGTCCTGGGCCCCATGCTCATTGATTCAGATTTAGTGAGTCTAGGGTGGGTCCCGATATCATATATTTTCAAAAGCACTACTGGAGATTCCGATACAAGTTGTACATGCATCATACTTTGCAAAATACTGGTCTAGAAGCTCCAGTTATCTGAAAGAAAGCCAGTGATGGCCAGTGGTGGCCGTTTTCCCCAGAGAGCTGTTGGAGCTGTGTGAATGTTGGTCTTTCTAGTGCCATGTGCTCACTTCAGACTCTGCCACGAAGTAGGAAGATGGGGTCACTGTTGCAAGCTCTTTCTTGCACCAAGATAGCTGGCAGTGGCCTTTTGAAAAGACAGATATTGTAAAATCCAGAGAAACCTGGTAAACGTTAATTAGCTTTGTCACTTCAGTTTTTCCCAGCTGTCAGTTAACGGTGTTCCCACAAGGAGAAATTCTCCCCGCATGGTAGTAATTCTTTTAATCAGAGTCACAACACTAGAAATGGAATGCGTCATTCTGTTTTATTAAGCAAATCTCACCACCCACTTATGGTGTTGTCACCGCACAACACGAACAAGAACACCCTTGGGAAGACTTGGGCCATGTTGGGGTGTGGTTCTGATGATGAGACAGGAGGCGTCCATGCTGGTGGCAGTGACCTTGGGAGCCTTCATCCAGGTTCCTGTGGTTTAGCCAGATGTACCTGGGTGAGGCTGCTGCTGGAATCCCACCCCTCTCCACTCCACTGCCTACCATCATTTTATCATCTCTTCATCTGAATTTCCCTAGGAGAAGGTCTTAGGGGCTTGAGTGCAAATTGTTTCATGGGGAGATACAGGAAATAACCAGGCCTGAGATAGGGCCAGGAAGAAAGTCAGTATAGGGTAGAGGCTGCGTTGCCAAGCAGGTGAGCCCTGGGGGCAGCTGCAGGTCCTTGCAGAAACTCTAGGAGGTGGAGAGGTAGAAGCCCTGGGCTGACCCGCATGGGGAGAAGGCACTGGGGTGGGTCACCTTCTGCTTCCTGTGCCCCATGGCCAATGGTTGCTTCTCACGCAGTTTGGGCTTCCTTTTTGTGTGGGTGGAGCAGGCTCATGAAAAAATCACCCAAGCCAGAAAAATAAATTCATCCTAGAATCTCCCTCTGAAGGATTAACTCAGGTGTGGTTGAAAGTGGCTTACTATGAATAACAAAGATGTTACTCTCACCTCTTACCACTCAGGAAATTACGAGGGATATAGGAGCTCTGTGCCAGGGACCAGGGACAAAGGCCAAATATGTATCTCTTATTATGTGATAATATCACAACCTCTGTTAAACTGGTTATGCAGATTAATTCCACCAGGTGTCTTTGGAATCCACTCCTTTATTTCTGCCCCCCCCCCCCCGACCAGTTTGTCTGTGGTCCTCAGCATCTTTCCTCTGGTCATTGCAATAGCCGTGTTCTTGGACAGCAGGTACACGTGCCCCTTCTGAGTTTTCCTCTGTATTTCTCCCAGTGATTTTTTTTTTGTAAAGCTAGAATTCCTCGTATATGCAAAGTGTATAAAAATAACAAGTACAATGACCCTTGAACACAAGGTTGGGGCACTGACTTTTCACAGAGTCGGAAATCAGTGCATAACTCATGTTCAGCCTTCCTACACATCAGGTTCCTCCATATCCGTGGTTCCGCATTTGCAGATTCAACCAACCACAGATGGAGCAGAACTGTAGTATTTACGACAGGAAAAAACAAAAACAAAAAACCCTGTGTAAGTGGACCCATGCAGTTCAAACCTGTGTTGTTCAAGGGTCAACTGTATCTTGTACTTACTCATCATCTACTAAAAATATATACATCCTCCTGGGGCTGAGTCCCTCTGTATAATCTAGATTCCTTCTTGTTTCCCTGCTTGAAACTGTTGCCCTGACTTTGGTGTTAAGCCCACCCGTGCATTTATTTCTTTATAATTTTACTACATGTAATTGTATCAATAAACAGTAGGTAGATTTTTTTTGTATGTTTGAAAAACTTACAGACTTTATGTTGGTCTGAGTTTCTTCTATAGCTTGATTTTTTTCCCCACATAATAATAGCTTTTGAGATTCTTTTATATTGGTAAGTATATTTATAGTTCTTATGTTTTCACTGCTGTATAATATTTTATTGAATGAATGAAACAGAATATTTATCCATACTCTTCTTGGTGGACATTTATTCCTCTTGTTTTCCTGTTGTAACTGCGATGATAGTACGTGTCTCTTTTTGTCTGTGGGTGAAATTTTCTCATGGATGCTTACATAGAAGTGAAGTTGCTGGACTGAGCGATAAGGATCTTTAACTTGACGAGTTTTGCTGAATTTCTCTCCTAAGTGGTTTCCCACATTCATGTTCTCTCAGTAGAATATGAGTGTTTCCACTGTTTGACCTCTTTACCAGCACTAGGTATTATCAGATAAAATAATATACAATTTTCATCATTTACTAGTGACGCAAAAAATCATTTGGTATTGTCCATTTGTGCTTCTTTAAATTTCTTGCTCAAATCTTTTATTCATTTTCAGATTAGCTAATTTGCATTTCTATTATTGATTTTTAAGATATGCGGGTAGTTAGCACTAGAGATAGACACACCACAGACAAAGTAATGACCCCCCAAAGATGTCTCTGTCTTAACACCCAGAGCCTGTGACTATGTTACCTTACATGGAAAAAGTGACTCTGCTGATGTGACTGAATTAAAAACCTTGAATGAGGGGAGTAGATTATCCTGGATTATCTGGTTAGAAGCAATGTAATCACACAAGACTTTAGAGGCATAGGCAGGAGGAGGTCAGAGAGGTGAGATGAATGAAGGAGAGATTCAAAGCATGAAGGGGACTCAACCTGCCACAGTCGCCTTTGAAGATGGAAGAAGTAACATGGGTGGTATCTATAAGCTGGCTGCCCTGAGCTGACATCCTGCAAGGAAACGATGACCTCAGTCCTATAAATACAGGAACTGAATTCTGTCAGTAACCTTAAGGAGCAAAGACACGGGTCTCCTTGAGAGCCTCTAGAAAAACATACAACCTTGATTTTAGCCTGGTGAGACTACAGAACTATAAGCCAGTTAATTCATATTGTTTAAGCCACCAAGTTTGCAGTACTTTGTGATGGCAGCAATAGAAAACTAACACAGTCATGCCTTGGTATCCTTGGGGTATTGTTTCCAGGACCCTTACAGATACCAAAATCCACGGATGCTCAAGTCCCTTTTTTAAATTAGTGTAGTTCAGCCAGCCTCCCTGTCTCAGGGTTTCACATCAGCAGATAAGGAGGGACAGCTGTACATGCATAAAGAGGGTACTACCTCTTTGTGGTGTACGTAGCTTGCATATATTTTTGCAATGGTGGAGTATCATTGCACTTTTTAAATGGTGTCTTTTAATACACAGAAGTTTTAAAATACAATGTCAAGTTAGATTCATCCTTTTTTCTCTATTTGTGCATTATAAAATAAAATTTTTCTGTATACTATGGTCATAAAGACATTTTCTGCCATTAACATTTACAGAAAATTTTATTTAGGGGTGAGTTAGTATTTTTATTACTAATGCTTTGAACTCTTTATTTGGTAAATTATTTATTTCTGTTTTATTAGTTGTTTTGGTCAGGAGTTTACTTGTTCTTTCCATTGAAATGAATTCCTCTATCTTCTCATTTTGCTTAACTCTGTTTTGGGGAGGGTATAGCTCAAGTGGTAGAGTGCATGCTTAGCATACATGAGGTCCTGGGTTCAATCTCCAACCTCATCCAAAAATAAATAAATAAGCCTAATTACCTCTCCCCCTCAAAAAGCAAAAACAAATTAACTTTCTCTGTTTCTATGAAATTAAGTGAAACAGTGGTTTTGTGGTCTCGAGGGGGTGTCCTTGTGTGGCAACATTCCTATATAGTGTGTGGGCCTTGGTGGGAGAGCTGGATCTGATATGAACACAAGTCACATATTTTCTCAACGTGTGCTAGCCACTGTCACCTTGATGGGGGCTAGGGATGGAGATGGAGTGGCTAGGGGCAGAGCTAGGTGTGAGCTGGAGTTTCTCCTTTGCTGGGTGGCTGCACCACCCTGTTAGGTGCAGGGTCAGGTTGCAAGTTGCTGGAGCAGAGTCCCTGAGGGTCTGGTCCAAGCTGGCTTTGTTCCTTTTAAGTGTGCACTCTTTCCTCTCCGGGCACTGGCTCCCTCGCCCCAGAGGGAATGAGAGCTGGAGTGAAAGGGGCTGGTACAAGCACCCAGCATTGAGACATTTAATCCAGCTGGAATTTTTTTTTTTTGTATGTTTTGTGTTAGGAAAGCAATTTATTTCCAATGGATAATAATTGCCCCAGGATCATTTACTGTCTAGCCCATTCTTTCTTCACAAACCTGCGCCTCAGCCAGAGATCAAGTTGATATGTGTGTGGTTCTGTCTCTGAGCTCACTGTTTGGTTTCTTTATCTCTTTGCTTATTCCTAAACAAGTAATATAGTATCTTAATTATAATACTTGTGCTTCAATAATTGTTATTTCCTAGGCTGAGACCCCCTACCATGTTGTTCAATTATCTTAACTACTCCTGGCCTTTTACTCTTCCTTATGAATTTTAAAATTAGTTTTCAAGTTCTAAAATTAGATTTCTAAGGACCCTGTTGGCGTTTTGGTTGAATTGCCTTAAATTTATAGATTAATTTTGGGAGAGCTGACATTTTTATAATATTGAGTTTTACCATCCATGAACCTGGTTTATCTCTCAATTGCTGAAGACTTCTTTTATGTCTTTGAATAACAAATTATAATTTTATCTATCTTGCATAAGATTTATGAGCATTTTTATATAATGCTTTGAAAAAAAGTGTGTTCTCAATTGTTAATTCCTGGTATCTAGAGATGCAATTTTTTTAACATTTTTTATTGATTTATAATCATTTTACAATGTGTCAAATTCCAGTGTTCAGCACAATTTTTCAGTCATTCATCGACATATACACACTCATTGTCACATTTTTTTCTCTGTGAGTTATCATAACATTTTGTGTATATTTCCCTGTGCTATACAGTGTAATCTTGTTTATCTATTCTACAATTTTGAAATCTCAGTCTATCCCTTCCCACCCTCCACCCCCTGGTAACCACAAGTCTGTATTCTCTGTCTGTGAGTCTATTTCTGTCCTGTATTTACGCTTTGTTTTTGTTTGTTTGTTTTTGTTTTTGTTTTTTAGATTCCACATATGAGCGATCTCATATGGTATTTTTCTTTCTCTTTCTGGCTTACTTCACTTAGAATGACATTCTCCAGGGGCATCCATGTTGCTGCAAATGGCATTATGTTGTCGGTTTTTATGGCTGAGTAGTATTCCATTGTATAAATATACCACCTCTTCTTTATCCAGTCACCTGTTGATGGACATTTAGGCTGTTTCCATGTTTTGGCTATTGTAAATAGTGCTGCTATGAACATTGGGGTGCAGGTGTCATCCTGAAGTAGATTTCCTTCTGGATACAAGCCCAGGAGTGGGATTCCTGGGTCATATGGTAAGTCTATTCCTAGTCTTTTGAGGAATCTCCACACTGTTTTCCATAGTGGCTGCACCAAACTGCATTCCCACCAGCAGTGTAGGAGGGTTCCCCTTTCTCCACAGCCTCTCCAGCATTTGTCATTTGTGGATTTTTGAATGACGGCCATTCTGACTGGTGTGAGGTGATACCTCATTGTAGTTTTGATTTGCATTTCTCTGATAATTAGTGATATGGAGCATTTTTTCATGTGCTTTTTGATCATTTGTATGTCTTCCTTGGAGAATTGCTTGTTTAGGTCTTCTGCCCATTTTTGGATTGGGTTGTTTATTTTTTTCTTATTGAGTCGTATGAGCTGCTTATATATTCTGGAGATCAAGCCTTTGTCGGTTTCACTTGCAAAAATTTTCTCCCATTCCGTAGGTTTTCTTCTTGTTTTATTTCTGGTTTCCTTTGCTGTGCAGTTTGTAAGCTTGTAAGTTTCATTAGGTCCCATTTGTTTATTCTTGCTTTTATTTCTTCTAGGAGAAAATTTTTGAGATGTATGTCAGATAATGTTTTGCCTATGTTTTCCTCTAGGAGGTTTATTGTATCTTGTCTTATGTTTAAGTCTTTAATCCATTTTGAGTTGATTTTTGTATATGGTGTAAGGGAGTGTTCTAGCTTCATTGTTTTACATGCTGCTGTCCAGTTTTCCCAAAACCATTTGCTGAAGAGACTGTCTTTATTTCATTGTATATTCTTGCCTCCTTTGTCGAAGATGAGTTGACCAAAAGTTTGTGGGTTCATTTCTGGGCTCTCTATTCTGTTCCATTGGTCTATATGTCTGTTTTGGTACCAATACCATGCTGTCTTGATGACTGTAGCTCTATAGTATTGTCTGAAGTCTGGGAGAGTTATTCCTCCAGCCTCTTTCTTTCTCTTCAGTAATGCTTTGGCAATTCTAGGTCTTTGATGGTTCCATATAAATTTTATTATGATTTGTTCTAGTTCTGTGAAATATGTCCTGGGTAATTGGATAGGGATTGCATTAAATCTGTAGATTGCCTTGGGCAGTGTGACCATTTTAACAATATTGATTCTTCCAATCCAAGAGCATGGAATATCTTTCCATTTTTTAAAGTCTTCTTTAAATTCCTTCATCAATGGTTTATAGTTTTCTGTGTATAATTCTTTCACCTCCTTGGTTAGATTTATTCCCAGATATTTTATTACTTTGGGTGCTAATTTAAAGGGGATTGTTTCCTTACTTTCTTCTTCTGTTGATTTATCATTAGTGTAAAGAAATGCAAGTGATTTTTGAACATTAATTTTGTAAACTACTACTTTGCTGAATTCTTCAATCAGCTCTAGTAGCTTTTGTGTGGACCTTTTAGGGTTTTCTATATATAGTAACATGTCATCAGCATATAATGACACTTTTACCTCTTCTTTGAGATGCAATTTTTAATAAGGATTTTGTACCTACTAATTTTCCTGAACTCTTCTATTAACTCTACTAACTAGTATTGAGTTACTTATGTTGACAGTTATAACAATTGTTAATATCTATGAACAATGAATATTTTGCTTATTTACAGTATTTATATTTTAAATCCCCCTTCCTCATTTTAATAGGCTCCTTTTAGGATCTCTCATACAGTATTAAATGGAACATTCACAGTGAGTGTCTTGTTGCAAATTTTAAAGGAAATGATCCCATCGTTTACCTATATGGATATATTTACTCAATGAGGTTTTAACAAGTTTTCTCTGTTCTTAGTTTGCAAGTATATTTCTTTTTAGTACATATGTTGGTTTATTAAATGATTTTTCTGCATTTGTTGAAAATGGTTTTTTCATCTCTTAATCAGTTTATATCAAATTACATTAATAGATCTTTTCATTTCTATAATAAACCCAACTTTTCTTAATCATGTTTTCACACAAACGTGAAAATGTCTGTGTACAAAAAAGCAGAATTCACTTTGCTTATATTTTATCTGGATTTTTTGTACCTATGGCCATAAATGATAATCCTGTGGAGTTTATTTCTTTGTACTGTCTTTAAATTTACACATCAAGGTTGTGTCAACCTTAAAATAAAGAGGAAAAGAGTGAGGGGATAAAAGGATGGAAGGGAGAGAGAGAAAGAAAAAAATGAGAAAGAATGAGAGCATGAAGGGAAAAAAGAACAAAATGAACAGGACTGGTAAGACGTTGATAATTACTGAATGTGGATGGTGGACTTCACTGTATGCAGTGTTCTTTCCATGTTAAGGAGAAATAAATGACTTTTAATGTGAGGCATTTCTAGAGTAGTTTTATCTGTAGAGCTGCCATAGAGTACAAATTCTAAAGAATATCTTAAGGGTATTTTATTTCTTGAATATTTCTTTTCAGCCATCATATATGGTCATCCTTTCCATGGAAATACAGACTCAAATTCACTAGCTTTTGGAGGTATTTGTTGTTGGAGCACACATTCATGCATGCTGATCCTGAGTGGTACACATAAAATAAACCTTACTCATTTCTCTAACAGTCCTAATGTTCCCCTCCTCCCCTGGAGGTGGGGGTCAATCTGCTAGCTGTCATCTCTTAGCTTCTGATTTAAACTCTCAGTTTTGCACGATCAAGGCTCCTTTCTTTTCCCGTCTCCCTTTGATTTTCCTCAAATGCTGCATCAAGGAAGAAGTCCTGTGGTGTATTGGCCGAATCCTTAGAGGCCCTAACCTGGAATCATCAGTGGCCTTAGCCATGGGTGACTTGTCTTCTCTGGTTCCTGGACTGGTACCTGCTGAGGTGTGACTGGTCCTGTCTTGCCTTCTGAGTTGGTTCTCAGGCATCCGCCACTGACTGGTGTAACCCTTTGCCCCCTGCTGTAAAGCACACTCTGGCTTCTTTATCACATGTTTAGATCATTGCCACACATCTTATACCCATCTCTGAGGCACAAGGTAATTTTGGCATTCTCCAGATTCTTCCCAAAGACCATGAAGAAACAGAAGATCTTTGTGCCTAGTGCAAATGCTGTTTTTCCAGTGCACATTTGAAAGACACCATGGAGGGCATGGGGCTTCTTTTAGAGAATGCCCTACCCTTAAGGCTGCATCTATGAAATGGATCCATTCATCCTTCTCCTGATGTTATCAGATTGCCCTATAATTCTATAGAAGTCAATATATTTAGCACATTCCTTACCATACTTCCCACCATGGGGACCAGTGTTCTGTCCAAAAGGCAACATAGACAGATGCTTTTAACCTCTTCATCTTCCTTCTTCTTTCTTGTCCTAGAAATACTCTCAGTACCCAGAAACCTCTCTATTTATACCCAGATGGGGAGACTGTACTTCATATCCTTACATCCCCTCTCTCTTCTAGGTTTTATCATGAAGTTGTCATGCTGTGACTCCCTACTGGATCTAGCTGTTATATAATGAGAGCTTTAGAACTGATACATTTCTTTTTAATCACCACCACTACGTCTTTAAATATGAAGCATGGGCATTCTTTTACAGGTGTTGAAAACTTGAGTAGTCAAGAAGATTAAGAAATGTTCTGCTTCTTTAAAAAATATCAGAGGATTACACTTGCCCAAACCTCCAGAATTTAGTATGGCCGACTTTTGGTTGATCACATGTGAGCAGAAGTAACCTGCGTCACCTCTTGCAGACGTTCTAAGGTAGAATGCACAATATGCCGTGTTTCTTTTTCCTTCCTTGGCAATTATGGAAGTATGTTTCAAGGGAAAGTATCAGAATCTTGAGTTCCTGAATGACTACAATGAAAAAGTCCCCTGCCTAACTACACAGGGCTTGTACCATGAACAGAAACAACAAAAAATATATGTTGTATTAAGCCACTGAGATCTGGGGGTTGTTAAGCAGCTGTATAATCTAGACCATCCTGACTGATGCACAGACCTTTAGGTATTACCGTATAAAAATAGTCATCATGTTTTGTGTGTTTGTGTAACAAAAGCCAATACGATCTCAATTATGTAAAGCTGAGTGTGTTACTAATTAGGATTAATAAGTGAACGAGTGAATTCTTCCTTTCAGAAATTTTGGGAGCAGTAGCTGTATTGATGACTGCCTTCTCTCTTTTGATTAGCTTTTCTGTGTTTGGGAAAATTCCCTTGTGAGGAATTCTGTCTTTCCAAAGAAGAAATCACAACTTGAGTTTCTCTTGTAACTAGGATATAGGTGAGTGACTTATCTGCATCTGTGGGAGATACTGGCTTGGAAGAGGGAAACAGAAGGGGATTAATTTGAGTAGAATTCTGTTTTGCTCACAGACTGCCTCGGGATTTGGGGGATGGTCATGGTTTCAGAGTCAGATTCTTGCCATAAAGTGGTGCAGCCATGGGATTCTATTTCTGTATCTCTGCCCATCGATATAGCTATCCAGCCAACCAGAGAGATTTGTTTTAAGGAAATTACTTATGCAGTTGTGTGAATTGAATGAGCAAGTTTGAAATCTGTGGGACAGTCAGTCAAGAAGGGAGATGATGAGCAAAATGGAACTTTATGGGCCCAGGCCAACAGGCAGAATTTCTTCTCACTTTTTCAGGAAAGCCTCATTCCCAGTTTTTAGGTCTTCTGATTTAGTTAGGCCTACTCAGGTTACTCATAACAGTCTCCCTTACTTAAAGTCAACTGATTAGGGACTCTAATTATATCCCCCACACCCCTTCATAGCAACACCCTGATTAGTGTTTAAGTAACTCAGGACTGTACCATAACCCAATAGACATATTTTAAAAATCCCTCACAAGTGGCATTAGTACATGTGGCAGAAGTTGTAGAAAAACCAAATTCCTTCCTTTCAGTGTGATGTGACACTGGCATTGATTTTTTTTTTTTTTTAATTCTTTTTGAGTCCAGCCTATTCTGCAGCATGACTTGTACTTTGTTTTTGGAAGCTCCATCTTGTCTCTTCCTCCAGGTAACAACTAATTCTGATAGCCACTAATATCTTTAATAAATACCTTTCTAATTAATCTAGACAAATGGATTTTATTTACTTTAATGAAAGCATCTGACCAATAGTAAAGTTAATCTTCATAGGGAGAAAAATCACCTTTTTCTTATAAGACTGTGGTCCTTGGTCACAATGACAATGCAGAGATTTCTGTGTTCTGTTTACAGGCTGGCTTTTTTCAGGCCATGTTCCTTTGCTTTTAGGTCAGTCAATTCCAGAAGTCATGACTTCTCTATGGAAGGGTACTGCCATGCTCTGCTCCTCTATTTTTCTCTGTGGGTGTCTTTGCAACTGAAACAGCTAGTGTAGTTACTGGAGATTTTCAAACCTTTTGGTCCATGGAAATGTCAATATCTCCCTTTTGCTGCTTGATGTGCTCACAGCAGAGGCTGAACTATAGATTATGTGGAAAATGGAAGAGAAAGAAGAAGAAGATTAGAAAAGTAGGATAGGGAATGAAGTTTCTATTTTAACTAAGAAAAGATTGAATGATGGATTATAGCTTTTTTTTCCCAAAATATGTATGTACTATATTTTCTCTTGGCTTGGTTCTTGTTAAAGGCTGCTTTAGGTGTACAGGAAGGTGATTCAGTTATTCATACATATAAAAATCTGTTCTTTTTCAGCCTCTTTTCCATTATAGGTTATTATGAGATATTGAATATAGTTCCCCGTGCTATTCAGTAGGCCCTTGTTGGGGCCTGAAACATTGTAAATCAACTATACGTCAATAAAAAAAATGAAAACAAAATAGACTGCATTATGAAATATCATATCACAATCATAGTCAAGTGCTCTTACCCTGACTTTGCGTTAATGGTACTTCATATACCTATATATCTAGGTATATTATTCATACATGTATATGTTGGTTAAAACATTCCCTTACTATTACTTACAACAAAATGGTGATGAGCACAGCTTTTGGAGAGAAACTACCTTGTTTTGTGTTGTTATTGTTAATTTTTTTATTGTAATACAATGTACATTATATAGTATTTACCATTATAACCATTTTTAAGTGTACAGTTTCTGTAACATTAAGTACATTTACATTGTTGTGCACCATCACTACGATCCATCTTCAGAACTTTTTCATCATCCCATAGTGACACACTGTACCCATTAAACAATAACTCCCCATTTTCCCTCTTTCCCAGCCCCTGGCAACCACCATTCTACTCTCTGTCTCTGAATTTGAGTACCCTTAGTATTGCATATAAGTGGAATCATACATTTATTTAGCCTTTTGTCTGGATTATTTCCCCCAGCGTGATGTCTTCAAGATCACCCATGTTGTAGGTGTGAGAATTGTATGCCTTTTAAAGACTGAATAATAATCCATTGTATGTATGTACCACATTTGTTTACCCATTCATCTGCCAACGGACATTTGAGTTCTTTCTGTTTTTTGGCTATTGTGAATAATGCTGCTGTGAAATGGACGTACAATTATCTGGGTTCAGTTTTCTAGTTGGGAAAGTGTTTAGCTTTAAATTTCATTTCATGTACACCAGAAACTAACATTGTAAATCAGCTATACTTCAATTAAAACATTTTTATTTTATTAATAGATACGAGCCTATTCAGGTCATCTGTTTTCTTTTTTCTTGAATATTGGTAGTTCGTATCTTTCAATGATTTTTCTGTTTAAGTTTAACTCATTGGCATGATGTTTTTCCTAATATTCTCTATGCCTTTCTGTTATATATAGAAACCGTGATATTATTTTTCTCACTCTTGGTGTCGTTAATTGTGTCTTCAGTCTTTCCTCATCAGTGTGACTAGGTGAATTACTCTTAACTGGTGTTTTCAAAGAACTAGTTTTTAGTTTCATTGATTTGTCTCTGTTTTTTTTTGTTTTCATTTCACTTATTTATCTTTTACTCTTTGTAATTCTACTTTCCCCTGCTTAATTTGGCTCTATTTTGTACTTCTTTTTTCTAATTTATGTAAAAGCTGTAGTCATTTATTTGTGATCTTTCATTTTTTCCTAATATTGGAATTTATTTCTATAAATTTACCCCTAATTATTGTGTTAGTAGCATTAAACAGATTTGATATTTTGGTTTTCAATTTTGTTTAGTTCAAAATACTTTATAATTTCCTTTTTAAAATCTCCTCTAAGCTGTGGGATTACGTAGACGTCTGTTACTTAGTTTGCCAAATATTTGCGAGGTTTTCTAGAGTCTTTCTGTTATTAATTTCTAATTTAATTCCATGTTGGTAAGGTAAAATACTTTGTGTGACTTATGATTAATTTTAAATGCATTTAGACTTGTTCTGTGTCCCGTAATATGATCTATTTTGGTTTGTTCCATGTGCCCTTGAAAACGCTATTGTTGGTGTCGGGTAGAGTGTTTAACTGGGTTAGGATTGTTGATTGTGCTGCTCAAATATACTGTTTCCTGATTGTATCAACTTGTTCTATCATTTTTGATTGAAGGGTATTGAAGTCTGACTGTAACTGTGGATTTGTCTGCTACAGAATTCCATTTTAACATCCTGTTACAAACAAGGGCAGTGTTATCTCTATGTGTATGTAAATGATTGTGCATTCATTTTCCACTGATGCCAAAACAAATTATCACAAACTTAGCAGTTAAAACAACACCCTTTTATTATCTCACAGTTTCTGTAGGTCACAAATCTGGGCATGGCACTACTTGGCTCTCTGCTCAGCATCTTACAAAGTAGAATCAGAGTGTCAGCTGGGCTCAGCTGAGGTCCTCTGCCAAGCTTGCTCAGGTTGTTAGTGGAATTTAGTTCCTTGCAACTGTCGGACTGTGGTCCCTATTTTTTTTCTCCTGGATATCAGCAAGGGGTTGCTCTCAGCTACTACAGGCCACCCTCAGATTTTAACCAGGTGGTCCTCTCACACCATGGCAAGTTATTTCTTCAAAGCTGGCAAGAGAACTTCCCTCCTTTCAGAAGGGACTCAGGACCTCTGTTGAAGCCTTATATCACTAAGTCTGCCCCACCCTGGCTAAGCTCCCTTTTGATTAAATCAAAGTCAGCTGGTTAGGGGCCTTACTGACATCAGCAAAATCCCTTCAGATGACCATAGAGTGATATCACCTCATGCTTATAGGTCCCATGCATACTCAAGGAGTGGGAATTATATATCATGGGCCATCTGGAGTCATTTCAGAGCCCTGCCTACCACACATTGTATGGCCAGAAAAATAATCTGAAATAATACACACTGAGGTGGTAATATTTGTTGCATTTTAAGTGTGGTGGGGTGGGTGTAATCAATAGGAACGGGAGGGAGATGTAAACAACAAAAACAACAACAGCAGTAAAAATAACTATGGGACATTGGGGGTGGGGGAGCCACAGTATAAAATTAAGTGAACATATAGACCACAAAGTCCACTATATGAGGAAAGTATAAAAATGTAACCTCTTGAATATGCGCATGGTTTAAGATTGGAAGCTATGCTAGAAAAATAAAAATGCTAACTTTGACCTCAGGATAGAATTATGGTTGATTTCCACCTTGAACTTTACTTTAGTAGAAGGTTTTCAGTAAAGCAAACAAAAAAAAACAATTAACAGGAAAGATTTTTATACTCGGCATCCATTCTGAAATGTCTCTTTCTTTTAGAGATAATAGCAATTCATGCTCAAAACTTTTTTATCTTTTATTTTTAGTGTTTTCCTTATCCAGAGGGTTAAAGTTTATCAGGTCAGGCAAGGGATAGTCATGATGGCAGCCAAAGGGGTAAAAGATTCTTGTGAGAAATCAATTTCTAAAGGATAACAGCTCAGCATGCCTTTGATTTTTTCATAGGATGCCACAATTTGAGATAATCTCACTCATCTCATTCACTAATACTTGAGTGAATATGGGTGCTTAATCACGTTATGTTAGCGTTTCAGGGTTATTTGAAGACGCCATTGTTCTTTGTAGCTGTTGTTAGGCACATGGAAGCCCTGATTCTGAACAAGAATTTCTCCCTTTTTTTCTCCTCCACACACATTATATTAAGCTGTCATTCACAGCCACAGCAGGAACACAAAACTGTCTTGGAATAACTTGGATGACAGAAGCTCTCTCACGGTATGCAGCTCTCAAAAAAAAAAAAAAATCACATCACAACAGATCTTTCTTTTGATGTGTTCCATATTTCCAGATCCATCTTACAATGACAAATTAAAACATCTATACAACGAACTTTGACACTGGTATGAATACACCTGTCCCTGGTCCTATACAATTTTTCTGTTTTTTTTTTTTTTTCAGTCCCGTATCTTTGATAATACTCTCAAAATTCTCCGAATCCCTTCAAAAGCAACTCAACAACAGCTGGTAGTTGAGAATAAGCTCTACATTTCCCAGCTCAGCCAGTATAACCCCTTTTGAAAGAGGCTTGTGTACGAAGCTAAACTCTGAAGAGTGCAGTCGTAGAAAATCACATTCTGAAATTACTGCTTTGCAAAACGTACTCATTATGCAATAGCCTTGAAACACCATACCATTCAGCATAAGCTGTAGCTTTCTAATAAACTGTCAGCTATAGCATTTTTTTCTATGACCACATATACTTGTTCAACCATCTCACTTTATTGTATTGAGAAGCCCACTGTGATTTTTGATAACAGTGATACCAACATGATATTTAGCAGATTTTTTCTCAAATTCAGTTCATAATTGGGCACAGATAATTTGTGAATTGTAGAACCCATCCAAAGGGCAAATTAACTGCTATGTCCAATGGAACAGAATGTACAGAAAAAAAAAATCTAAGTAATTAAAAGTTTTTTCTGTTATTTTGAAGTTCTCAGTAGAGTTTCTACATTTCCAAAGTTGTTTTCTTTCTCTTAAGTATCTACTAGTTTCTAATTTGTTGCAGACGTTTGCTTGGTAATAAGATACAGAAGCATCAAGGATCTTTGCCTTCCTGGGGCAGGTAACCTTCCTACAGAGGTATTTAGCACTGGTAGGGTATGTGTAAGTTATGGTCATGATTTTGTATGAGCATTTGGTGAGTATCCATTGGTGGGTTTCATTGGTCATTCAACATTCACTGCCTGAAATGTGCCAAGCATCAAGCTGAAATTATATAAATACGTAAGGAACTAAAAAAGCAGCAGGAAAGAGACCTCTTAAATGTAATTATACTTCCACATGATAAATTCAGGATTTGTACTATGTAAAATGTAGAGAGTTATTGAAGACAATAAAGCGTGTCCTTGCCTATTATGTGTGTGTCTGTGTATGTGTGTATGTGTGTAGTCTATGTATCTATCTACCCACCTCTACCTACTTACCTGTCTAGTCATCGATGGGAAAGGAACACAGAATCGCACAAGGAGGATTCCACAGTTACAAGTAGGTAACCCTTGAATTGTATATAGAGTGTGAAAATGGGACCCATTTTAATATATTAAAGCTTGGGAAGAAAAACAATTAATTTCTGGAAAAGAAAAACGTTTAGGTCAAGAAAAGACTATACATGCAAAGACTGATTACATGTCTAGAGTGTACCGGGTGTGAGACACAACCTCGGTGGCAGATGCTCTTGCTGGTCCTTGCTCTTTCCCCTCTGTCTTTACCATTTCTGGCCCCACTTCCCACTGTTCTGCCCCTTCTTTGCCTGAGTGTTTTCTCTGTTTCCCAGCCTACTCCATCCATGCACGTGACCTCAAGTTCTGGGAGATACACCCCCCTCAGGATCAGCTCTCAACCAATGATAGATGGAGGTTTGTGGATTAAGTACCCCGGTTCTCTTACCACCCTCGTGGCAGGATAAATTCTAAACTTTGTCCAGAGTTCCCCAGCAGGATAAGAATCTAATTGTCCATAGTGGTAACTGTTTGACACTACACCCCTGTGGCTGCCTTCCCTTCTCTGTGTCACCTCCCCATTCCCTAAGGGATCCTGGATCACTTCCCAAATAAGCTGCCTACACTTGAGTCTTTGCCCCAGGGTCTGCCTCTGGGAAAACCCAACTTAAGACACTGTCCATTCCTCATAGACTATAATTTCTGTCTTGAAGGAGTTTGCAGTCGAATGGGACCTCCCAGTCAGTTCATCCATCTAATAGTACCAGACCAAATTATAAGACTACAGTACCTAGAATCATGGATAGATAGATAGATAGATAGTACTTGAAAGGTGATTTTACCAAATCTTTCACTTTTCTACTATTGCTTGAATCCAGAGCTCTTAATTTCCCACCTAAGCCTCTCACCGCATAGTGAAGCTGAATCAGAAGGAAGGTTACTACTGATAATAATAATAAGCAGGTGCAATTGAGATTTCTGACGTGGCTGTAGCCATTGTTGCATAACAAGTCACCTTGAAACTTAGTGGCTTAAGACAATTACCATTTATTATTGCCAACAAGTCTATGAGTCATGTGGGTGGTTCTGCTGACCTGGGTGAGGTTCAGCTGATCTTGGCAAGTTTGGCTTATGTATCTTTGGTCAGCTGGTGGGTAGACTAAATGCTAGCAGTTGGCTGGCTGGGACAGTGGGAGTAGCCTCTCCTCTTCCAGTAGGTTACAAGCTCAGACTTGTTCACGTTGATATAGGCAGGGACCCAAGAAGGAAACTGGCAACATGCAAGGACTTTGAGTCCTAAGTTCAGAACAAGAATCACCTATAATCTTTCTATTTCTGTGTCTAGCAGGCCTAAGACCAACTTAAATTCAACAGGTGGAGAAATAGCTCCACCCTTTGATGGGAGTTTTTGCCAAATCACATTGTGAAAGGAGGTGGATACCTGGAGAGAAATAATTGCAGCCATTTTTGCTTCAAACAACCAATCAGCCTCTGGCTAGTGTTGATCTAAATGCATTCTGTGCTGATCAAACGCCTAGGACATTTTATACAGTGGGGGGAGGGTTGCCACAGTTACCACAACACAATTTTATTCAGTCACCCCGAAATCCATTTTTCTGTTATTCCTCCCCCTGGCCACTTCCTGTGATAGTTTTCTCATGTTTCTGAAATTCTAGTGTCCAATCCACTGATTTTTTTTTTCTGTTTTATTTAGTGTTCTCAGGCTGCGGATTAGATCCCTGAGTTAATTGAACTATGGAGCAGCCATTAGAAATGTTACAGCAGAGAAGGTTGTATTCTCCAATTTTTATAATAACTAGCGATAGGGAAACCTGCACATAAAAGAGGTTGGGAGAAAAAAAGGAGAGAGGCAGGAAGTGTATAAAGGCAGTCAAGAAACAGCATCCTTGCCACCCTGTGGAAGTTTCTGAAATTGCATTATCTCAAAGCACTGAAAATATGGCTACTTGCACTCCTTTGTGTAAATTTCTGTGCTGTGCACCAGCGAGGGGTGCCAGGCAAAGAGACATCTCCGTGTGGCAGAATTGAACAGAGCCAGCACATCCACCTGGTTCTGTCACATTTCTAACCCTGCCATCGGCCTCATCTCACTGGTGATGGGAGACGCTTGAGCCTTATCTCAGGTTCAGGATTTTAGGGCCAGAAGAAACCTTTGAATTAATCTAACTCAAATTTCAGAGCTTTTTGTTAGGTTAACTTTTTTTTTTCCTTTTAATTACAACATACATACAGAGAAGTGCACAGATAATTATCCCAGTGAGTGCTCAAGTGAGTTCACCACGTAACCTACACCCAGAACAAGCAGCACAGATTACCAGCACCCCAGAAGCCTGCCTCAGGCTCCCCTCTGGCTATTACATCTCTCCCTTTACCCTGACGTCTAACAGCATAATGAAGTTTTGCCTATTTGGGAACTTGTTAATAAGTGGAATTACACTGTTTTCTTGCATTTGGCTTGCCCACTCAATATCCTGTCATTCATGTTGTTATGTATTCTCTTAGCTCATTCATCTTCATCACTGTGTTATATTCTGATACATGAACAAATAACATTGTCATTCATTTCTGAGGTTTATGGTCACTTGGGTTGTTCGCAGTTTTTGGCTGTCACAAGTTACCCAGTTCTGAGCAGTTTAGTGTACATTTTTCAGTGCACACAAGCTCTTATTTCTTTGTGTGTCTGCCTATGAGTAGAATTCCTAGGTCGTATGTATTTGGCTTAGTAAATTTTGCCAAACAGTTTTCCAAAGTGGTTGTAGTAATTACAGTCACCTTAAAGGTTATAAACTTTGGAGGGGCAATTCAGTCCATACCATTAGGGACTCCTGTTTCTCTTAACTGTTACTTTCAAATGATTATTTGAAAGATTTCTAGGACGTTGTAAAGACATGTACAGGGGTGTCCTGAGCACCCTTCATTCAGCCTCCTCTAATGTTAACATCTTGCATAATCTGTTTTTTTTTTTTTAATAAGTGGAAAAGTGGTCTGGCTGAGGCCTCACAGCTTAATGAATTACAAGGTTATTGCTAAAGTACAGGCTTCCTGATGAGTCATAGAAAGTTGTGCAAATTCTCCTTAACATTATCTTATCCTTTTATGATTTTAAAATTCTGTTGTCTCTAAGATCTCTCAGTAAAATGCAAAAAATATTTACCTATATTCTAGGATGTAGGGGAGAGAGAGGCATCGGGTCTGCTACAGGATCTGTGTTCGATAGATGGTTGTTACGTATTATTAACAGAACTGCATCATCCCATGCACTGGACATTTTTATCTCCATTTCTTAGTAGAATGATGTGATGCACAAAGACATGTGATTTTTTTAAGGGATCAAGTTGATAAGTCACAGAGCCTGGACTTGAGCTAGAACCTCTGACCCTATACTTCAGTTGCTGATAGTGGTAACATCCTTGGTGATACACGCTGTGTTGTGTTCCTTCCCTTCCCTGTCTCAATTCACCACTTCCCTATCAATGTTTTCTGGCATCACATCCCAGATAAAGTACCTGCATTAAATTCTTGCTCAAGATCCAAACTAAGACACTCATCTGCACTATTTTTTTCTCCTTTCATCTATCTTCTTAATTTCAGTTCTGGTCCAAAAATCAATTCCCAAAGAGTGGTTTCTTGGTGATACTGTCAAGACTCCTCCATTGTTCCTAAAAAGTCAGCATATCCATGACCAGTTCTTTCTGCAGGATTGATGTTTTCTGTGGCCACCATCTTCATCTCATGGTTTGATCCAGATGAATTGCTTGAAGAACTCTGGCTTGGAAAGGTTTAGTTTTCTTCCTTGACCTTCCTACGAGGAATATTTAAATTTTATGGGAACATTCTCTCTTGTACCTTGAGCTCAACCACTCCAAGAGAAAACCCTTCCATGTTAGATTAAAGGTCATGCTTTCTTCAGATAGCAGCAAGTCCTGAAGTATGAGCATTTAACTAATGGTTAAATCCATATTAAGTTTAATTACAAGTGGATGAGCATATAGCATTCCAACCCATGCCCCAAGGATTTACGGAATACAAGTGTGCTGGAATATTGCTGTTTGAATCCAAAGCAGGAGAAGGAGGCCTAGCAATCACGAGGACAACCTTAGGACAGAAGCCATCGCTGAGCATTAGTCAGGCCGTTAAGACCAACGTGGGATGGCACAGCCCTCCTTTAGTTACTCATCAGTAAACACAAAAAAGCCCCAAGAGCTGGGTTATAGCTCTTTGCTGTATTTTTTTAAACGAGTAAATAGAAAAGCCCAGAGGCTGAGCAAGGGTCCAAAATCATGCAACCCGCTAAGGTGCTGAGCCACCAAACACTGAATCCTCTCAGTCCTAATCCGTTGTGCCAACAGGTATCTCAAGGAGTGAGGAGATGTGAGGGCTAAGTCAGTTATCTCAGACTTCAGGGTGCATCTGAATCACCCAGGGGCCTTGTTGATGCAGGGATTGCTGTGCTCCATCACCCAGGATTTCTGAGTCAGTAGGGCTGGGATGGGGACCCTGACAATTTGCATTTCTCACAAGTCCCAGGTGATGCTGATGTTGTTGGTCCAGGGGCCACGTTTTGAGGATGACTGCACTAGTGGGATCTACTTATTCTGAAATGGGTCTCAGGTGGTACTCGTGCAATGAGCCCGGCCATCCCACTGGCAGACGCTGGGCATGCTATTGCTGGAAGCAAAAGCTTAGCCTTCAGGCCCAGGCAGAGAAGGTAAGATATACAGTGTCAAGGAATTAGGTCTCCAAATGAGGCTCCAAGAGGAACTTAGATTTGCAAAGATCAGTAAGACATATAGTAGAAATAATAACGAAGTTCATAAATGCTGAACCGAGAATGTACCAAGGTTCAGAAGCATAACTCATGCTCTTCCAACCAGTTTGATTTCTACTTGGCTTATGACAACAGAGGGAGGAGAGTTTGTCATCCCAGGTAAATGCTGAACTCTGAGGAATAAAGGTGCAAAATTAGTATATTTCTTTTTTCCTCTAACGCCTCTATCTGGATGCTCTCTGTAATGGATTCTGATGGATGCATGGTTGTCAACTGCACTTCAGAAACGCCTTTGGCCACGATCTTCTTCTTCTCCCCATCATTTTCTGCCTCCCTTGTATCCTCTTGTTTTCTGCTCCAGACCTCTGTTGATTAACTTAGTTTATGAAAAGAAGCTTTTTTCCCATCTATTTTATTTAAATATAATACCTCTATTCACTAATAATAGGTGAGGATTGAATTTAATGCAAGTAGCTTGGGCTTCAGAATTTTATATAATTGACTTTCAAATCTTATCCCTGGAATTTAATGGCTTTTGAATCTTGATCAAGTTATGAAAACTCCTTGAGATTGGAGTATTATGGACTGGATGGCTTAAATGACAGAAATTTAATTTTTTGCAGTTATGAAGGCTTGAAATCTATGAACAAGGTGCTGGCAAATTGGGTTTCTGGTGAGGGCTCTGTTCTTGGCTCACAGTGGCCTTCCTGTTGCTGCGTCCTTGCGTGTCCTTTCCTCTCCTCATGGGTGGAGGAGGAGAGAGAGAAAGCTCTTGCATCTCTTCCTCTTATAAGGCTCCATCCAGTCCAAACAGATTAGAGCTCTACTCCTGTGACCTCATTTAACTTTAATTACCTCCTCAAAGTGCCCTGTCTCCAAATACGGTCACACTGGGGGCTATAAACTTTGGGGGGAGACAGTTCAGTCTAAAACATTATCTAAGTCAAATGGGAATAATGAAGTTTAGCTCAGAAGTGTATTGTTGTGAGGACTGAGATGATGGAGGTCTTTGCTAAATGTGAGATTGTGTTTTATCTCTGTTTTATTGTCTTTCTCCTCCTCCTGTAAAATAAATTGTTCATTTGTTAATTATGTCCTCAACGAACTGAATACTTACTATGTGCCGGTTCCATTTCTCAGTGCCAGAAAAATAGTCGACTCACCACACATAGGATTTGCCCTCTGTTTGGGAGACAAATTATGAAAAGTAAATACACCTACTTTTATGGCTGTGATAAGTACTATGAGGAAAGATCAGCAGGAGGTGATTTCCTATGTGGTGGTCATGGAACGCCTCTCTAAGCAGTAATCTTTATCTGGTGGGAAAGGAGGAGGGGACAGCCCATGTCAGGACCCTGAGTCAGGAAGTTGTATCTTTCCTTTCTTGTAACTGTAAACAGTCTTCCACAGTCATTCCTATTTGGAGCAGAAAGAAAAGCACACAAGTTACTGGGCTCTGTTACACCACAGGCAATGAAGTTTGGTGATTTTAGAATAAATGAAGTTGAGTACAGGTTTCTTTCTTCGCTTGCTGTGGGACTGGCAAATTACATAACCTATTGGAGCCTCGGTTTCCTTACTAGGAAAAAAATAGCATCTTGCTCATACAGCTTCTGTGAGGCTTAAGAGAACTATTGCATGAAAAGACATAGTGAAGATTCAATAAAACTCCATTACACCATCATTCTTACCACTGTTAACCAAGAGCTAGTAACTTTCCAGAGATGTTTGCCAAACTCCTGATAATGTTTATGGTTTATCTGGGATTTCACTTTGGGAAAACTGGTGATATTTGAACAATGATCACCTATGAGGATACGAAACCATCCTTCCCTTCAGGGATTAGGGAATTTAAGGAGTGGGGCCTGTGTGTGTATGTGTGAGTCAAAAGTACTGCATTTGGAATTGTCTGGAACAGAAAAAAAGACACTGGTGGAAGATTTGGTGAAGTGGAAAATATGGTAACCTCTTTGTAACATTGTGCCCATGTTAATTTCTCAATTTTTGTAAGTGTGCCATGTTTAAGTAACATCTCAACTTCAGAGGAGCTGGGAACAGGGCATACAATAACACTCTGTACTGTCTTTGCAACTGTTCTGTTAATCTAAATTATCTCAAAATAAAGAGGTGTTTTTGTTTTTTTTGTTTGTTTGTTTTTTTTTTTTTGTTTTAAGTATTGAATTAATGAAGAAGGAGCCAGAGGCTGTGGCTTAGTTTTTAATAGCCTTGTATGGGACACACATTTATTCGGTGAAAATAGGTTTTTTTTTTTTTTTTTTTTCTAGAAGTAGCTAAAATGCATCCAGAAACAGGTTATGGTAGAGAAGTGCTATGTGTTCACCAAAACCAATTTCCTCTTTGCTCTGGGCTCAACCTTAGACTACATGTCCTGGCCTCTCTTGCAGTGGTTGTGGTCTTCTGACCGTGTCTGGTAGGAGGAATGTCATCAGCAGCGATCAATTCTTTCAGGCCTGGGCTATGGAAACCTCCCACCATTGTCTGTTCTCCCTTCCCCACCTAATGTCCTTGGGAAAGGAGAGAGAACAAGACAGAAGGAAGCCAAGCCCCGAGTGAGCATACAAGCCTGCCATCCAATCTGAAATTCAATTTGAGCTTTGAGGAAATGAGAAGCTTTTTTTTTGGGGGGGGGGGTTGAATTACTGAAACTAGTTACCTAACTGATGCAAAAGTCTGGGCAGCATGCCGTGGAATTCACTGGGCAGTATTGTTTTGGGTTAAGCATAATTGGGCTCTGAAAAAAAAAATCCCACAAGAGGTAAGCATCCCTAATATAAAAGTCCAGGGTGGACATTTTGAAATGAGAGAACTTATTTTATGTATACTTTCTGGCATTTGTGTTCTAATAGTTTATGTTCATATATGATTCAAAGACTATAAGCATCTTGAAGGCAAGAGACCATGCCTGTCTTGTTCTTGGCTGTATTCCCAGAATTTAACACATGCGTTCAGGAAAAGTTAATTGAATCAAGAAAATGTGGAAATAAGTGAATGACTGACGGATTGATTCAGACAGAATAATGAGAGGGTTTTTTGTTACATAAGTTGAGACAAACACAATGGTGAGTTGGTTCTTTCTGTAGCTAAAATACATTTGGTATCTCCTCTGTTTGAATTACTAAGAACAAGCCTGCACAGTCCTCTTTGTCCCACACTATGTATTTTAGTTTTAAATTTTCTGCCTGGCACATAGTCAGTGTTAAGTAAATACTTGTGGAATGAGTGAATGTTACAAATGCTATTCAGCTGTCTTTGTTAGATCAGGGGTGGATGTAAACGAGGACTAACTACATCTTGCTGCTTGAGGTCACTGATGATAACTAAAATTACAATTGTATGCAGTGGAGACCATCAATGCATATCCTACAAGGGCACATTACAGGTCCTAGATAAAATGTAGTTAGTGACTGACAGGAGAGCACGGAAGAAAAGCTCAACTCTTATTTTGACTGATGGAGAAAACTTTCCAGCATTGTCTATATTGGATTAAAGTAATTAAAGGAATAAGGATTTCAAAAATGGCACGTAGTTCTGAGAATGAATTAGAATAAAAATTTCCTATAAATCCAGTTACTGCAAGAAGATTCTTATGTGCGTTCACTTGTTCGTGCCCAATAGTTTACTCTAAAAGAAATTAAAAGGCGTGAGGTGTCCTCTTGTGAGATATTGACATTCTAGTTTTTGCTGTGTGCAGGGTTTCCCAGAAGCTGCTAAAATTAATTTCTAAACTCTACCCTTTAGTTTGCAGCTGCCAAGAGGAAAACTAAAGGGACACCGCAATAGAAATATGCCTTATAACAAATGAACTAAGAATATCTTCAAGTTAATAAAGTCCTCTAAGGAACAACACTACTGAATAAAATATGACATGGACGAAATGGAAGTACCTG
This sequence comes from Camelus ferus, assembly GCF_009834535.1. Taxonomy (NCBI): domain Eukaryota; kingdom Metazoa; phylum Chordata; class Mammalia; order Artiodactyla; family Camelidae; genus Camelus; species Camelus ferus. The sequence goes on from NC_045714.1 coordinate 27,083,474, forward strand.
AAGTAGTTCCATCCTGAAACTGACACAGAATAATAGTAAAATAAATAGCTTTGTGTCAGGATATTTTGGGGTATACTAACCTGTGTTTTGAACCCACTGCTGTGTCATAAGCAAACAGAATGAGGGCTATCCGTGTCTTGTACTCTGTCTTTCCAGCCCTCTCCACCCTGTTCCACCCGCTTCCATGCCCAGCAAGTAGACGTTGTTTCCCTTTGTTCCCTTGCCTCAGTTTAAAGTGTTGTTTTAGAACAAAAGGCAGGTAAATCCCTTGAAGAAGAAATATATTTTCCTGTTTTATGTTTCAAAACCGAAACCTCAGTAAGATTGGACAAGTCACTTGCAAGAAGGTAGACAGGAAGTTTAACTGGGAGAGAGAGAGAGATGAGTTGGTCAAAGAGAAGAGTTAGTTGAGGTAAAAGATGTTTTCCCTAAGAATGGGAAGGAAACTTGCATCTGTGTGTTCAGCAAGAAGCAGTCACCCAAGATTCCTCTCCCCTGTCTCCAGATGCTCTAAAAATCATCAGAGCCACAGAGGAAATGGCTGTGCAGTGCCTCTAGGAGGCTGAACAGAGTGGATGAGGTTTCAGAGCTCATGAAGATTCTTGGCCAGGGTGCCTGGAAATGCCCAGAGCTCCTAGGCTTCAGGGACCGAATTAGCCGGAAGATGAATTTAAAGATGACTAGTACACGCTGACAGTCAGCATATTCTCCGTAAGTGTTCTGTTCTGCCCGAGAACTCTGTTACCCTTGAAGGAATTGCCGAGTGAGGGTGGAGGGAATGTGGCAGGTGAAGGGAGAGTTGTGGGATGGCTTCTAATAATTAACACGATTTCATTTCCCTTCAGACTTCAAGTTGGATTTAATGTGATTGCGAGAACATAAAGAAATGTGACATTTCTTTGATTTTGAATTGTAGGGATAGCAAATTCATACCTCCTACACATATTTAAGATTATCTATACTCTATGGTATATTAGAGAATAATGTATTTTACTTTAAATAAAGACTGTTTTGATCTCAAAAGCAATTCTTAAAGCAGAAAATGCATGCATGCACAGAAATTTTCTTTCAATAATAAATTGATATCAAAGCTGTTGCCAGTCACTGGTGCCATTTCCAAATTAAACAGCTTTTCTGGTGATTATAATTGAGCTGAACAGAAGAAAAAGGGGAAGGAATGTATTTTCTGTATGCCACCTAAAATGCATACTGCTGAGGGATTTAATTATAATGCCACATTTCTCTTCAAGTGACCTATAGCCTAGAATGTACAGATATAAAATGATGAACTTATATATATATTCAGTGATGAAGCAGCATCTTGGAACTGAAATACTTGTCTTAGTTCTAGTGAACTCCAAATACTTCTGTTTGCCGTTCAGTACTTTACCAACCACAGGTGTTACATTACTGTCCCGTGTTATTGATCCCTTTCTGGAATCACACACTCTGCATTTATTATAGCTCCTCTTGTGAGAGTAGGTGGAGTTTATTTTCCCCACGTAGCTTGGTCTTAAGAAGGACTTTGGCCAATGGTGTGCTGGTGGATCTGCTGCATTGACGAGGTTTAAATGTCCCCTGTGACTGTGCTCGATTTCTTGTGCTTCTACCCTTTATCATGTGATGAACCTGCATCTAGTAGCTACTGGTCTAAGAAGAATTAGAGACATGGAGATCAGATCTGGACCCACACTGCTGCCTGGATCCCAGCCTGATTGAGCACAGCCTAGTTCAGCCAAATCCCAGCTCACCTGAAGACACATGGAAAAGAAATCAATGTGTGTTGTTAGCCACTGAGATTGGGATAGCTTGTTACACAGCATTATACTGTATGTAGCAGACTGATGTCTTTCCACTCTTTTCAGTAGACCTCCAAGCTGCTTGTGGCACCTTGACTATTTAGATTAGTGAGTTTTTTCTGTTTATTCATCCTTATTTAGGATCAAGGGAAATTTATATGCAGTGGCTCCATTCAGAACAGAACAAGCTTTATTTGAGACTGTGATTTATTTGAGACTGTGATTCAGCATTCAAATCCAGTTTATTTCCAGAAAGATTTTATGACACTGTAGGAGGGAGTAGGATTTGAATGTTAATTAGAGATTGTTCCAAAGGTCAGACAGATAGACAATTAACTATAAAAAAATGCAGAAAGGTAATATGCTTCTGGGGAGGTACAAAAAATATGTTCTGATTGTCACTTTAAGCTGGTCCTTACAAGAGTACAAAAATTAATAGAAAAGGTGAGAAAGATGTTTCAGTGGGAAGAGCATTAATTTATCCAGTTTTTATTTATTTTCTCACCGAATACATGTTTAAAAAGCACTTTCGATGAACCAGGTATTAGTGACATATAGTGGTAAAGGACACAGTCTTGGCATCTGGTTACTGGGCGTGGCAGGAGGAAGAAACAGGCTGGGGTAGGACAGAGGTCAGCTCCTCTGTGTGAGGCAGGGTCCAGTTCAAGACCGAGGAGCTGAGCAGTGGACAGCATTATGTCCAGAGGCCTTTGCAGCTCTGGGGAGAATCAGGAAACCATTGCTCTGGTGTGATCTGACCCAGAAAGTGTTCTGGACAGTCATCCAACCCAGAAGTCAGGCCGGACATAAGCTGGTAGTAGGAGGACTCTTCATGTCTCCAGATCCCTTGGAAAAAGATTTAGGGAAGAGCCTTCATCTCCAGGGAAGAAGATTTTCAAGGAGATCCACAGGGCATCTTTGTCTTCGTCCATGTCCAGTGGGGCATTTTGGATTGGTGACCATGTAGCCTTGTGTTGGAGTGTGCAGAGAAGAGGTAGTTAACATGGACAAAGACGTTTTTAGTGTTGACTTTTGATAAATAACATTGAACAAAATAATTAAAGGAATTGGAAAGGGTTCAGACACATTTGTGGATAAAAATTTCTTTCTGATATACCTCCAGCATGACACAAGAGATTAAACAGAAGTGACTAATAAGAAAATCAATGCATGAAAAGTGACACAGGATACATTTGTAAGTGAGTTGATGAATGGTGATCATCTTTGAAAAGAAGCTTAACTGAGTGCTGGTTCCATATTTATAAGAGAATGGGAGGGGACAATGTGACCGTTAGACAGGGACAATCCTTGCCTCTAATGGGATGTCTGTAAGGATGCTGAAAATGGGATCTACCACAGGGAAGGGAGTTGCAGGCATGAGGCTGGAGGTTTGCAGCTCTTCAGCTCACCAGAGTTCTGGAATGGGAGTCGGGAAAGAGAATTGTAAGTTGATGCAGCCACAGGTATTTTCTGTTCTGTTCTTTGCTCTGCTATCAACACCTTGAATAGTGTCTGGTACATGCGGACTTGAAGTAAAAGTCAATATTTGTTGAGTCATGAAGAAGATATAACTCAATGCAAGGGGCACTCAGAGGACTAAATTATTATCAGTTCATGGGATAGTAAATGAAAAAAAAAAAACTTCAGCTATTTTTCCAGACCCTCGTTGGTAAAGAAGGAAGAAAGCTCCATCTAGATATCAAAATTTCTCACTCACTGAGTCAGAGCCCAGTGCTGATTCTCCAAGGGTGGCCTCCATCTACACAGGATGGATAAGGATTTGCGGTGGTGGCTTCCTGCAACTTCCACTTCAAGCACACTCTCCAGGGATGTGCACTGGAGATTTTGACCTTCCGTCTTTGCCAGAACCGAACTTGGAGATGGGAGGTTACGATTGCTGTCAACTAGACCAGTGCCACTTAAGGTCGGGTTGCAGACTAGCAGCTTCAGCATCACCTGTTCCACAGGAAACATTCAAATTCTCAGGCCCCACCCCAGACCTCCAGGAATCAGAGTCTTGGCGGGTGAGGCCCTGGAGGTAGTTCTTAGGGGTGCGAATGTTTGAGGAGGTCTGAAGAGGTCTCCTTGCTGTTGTTAGTCGTGTGTCAGGCGCTTATGAATTTCCTCTGCGCTTGCTGCATCACATAGCCTGAAACCGGCCAGTCCCTGGCACAACAAACATCATTGATTTTTGACCGAAGGACAAAGGGAAGTTGTCACATATCTGAGCAGACTGTGAATGTGTTCTCCTGTCTCTGCTGGAATGGTCCCTCTCCTTGTATAAACTTTCTTTGAATTGCTGTGAGGAAATCCAGTAACATTCACCTGGGTTGTATAAAATAATGATTTACAACATAGATTTGGGGCCCCAAAAGGTCTGGTGTCAACTTCCACTCCTCTGTTTACTAACCAGGGGACTTTGGGCAAGTTCATCTCTTTTGTCAGTTAATTAACCTATGAAATAAGCAGTGCTTATGTCGTAGGAGTATTGAAAGGATTAAAAAAGGGAATTCATGTAATATGCATAGTACCATGTTCCTTCTATGCTAAGTGCTCAATAAATGTCTGCTGTGATTATTACTATTGTAACTATGATAAATATTAATATGTTTAATTTAATTATAATAAATACATAAAATAAATTTAAATATACATAACATAATAATGCCCCAAGATGTTTCTCAGTTATCGAATGGGTCATTATGAATTTGTGGCACTATAAATGCACATATTTAGAAAAAACAGAAAATAGGATTACAGATATTGGTGACTAAAATATAAAAATCACATACCCTTTCATTCTGTGCATCAATTTTTTTCTCTCACTGTGTTTTGAATATAGGCCTCTTGATTCCCGCTTTGAGTTCAGCAACATTTGTGGGCAGAAATTTCTTTCTGATAGACCTCCTACATGACACCAGAGATCAAACAGTAATGACTGGAAAAAAAAAAAAAAAACTCGCTGCATGAAAAGTGATACAGGCACATTCGTTAATGTTGTTCATCCCTGAGAAGAAACAGCACATGGAGGAAAGCAGCGGCTTTTGTAAAACTCAGCGAACTCCTTTAAAGTATTTTCTTTCAGCTCCCAGGTTCGAAAGGGGCAATTTGCGTGCACAATGGGAGAACAGGCCTGAGCCGAGGAGGGTAGAGGTGAACCCGACCCCTGTGTCCCCTCTCCATCGCCCCACCCTGGTCTCACTAATGGTTTAAGAAAGAAGCAGATGCTGCGGCCTCAACTGGGAAACAGAATCCTTTCAGGCCCCAGGCAGTCCTTCTGTCGGGAAAGGTCGAGGTCAGGCACAAAGAACATCAAAGTGGAGAAAGGTCTTTGGGGTAAAGAAGGAGCTTGCGTCCCTGTGAAGAATAAAGAATAAAGAGGAAGCCAAAGTCCATGTTCTGTTGTTTCCTCATAAGAAGCCGACTGTAGATTTGTCCAGAAATGAGGTTGACTGCTTTTCTCCTAATTTGTATTATCTGAGAACGCGTATCTTTTTATTGCTGAGGTGTTCACATTATGTGGGAAATAAACCTCTGAGCATCTAGTTATAAACATGTGCCCTCATTCATTGTGTTGGAACTTCCCCCCAAATTCCAAAACGGGCTCATTCAGATTTAGTGATTTCTGTCTTTCTGAAATGAAGTAAAAGCACTGAAAAACACCATTTTTAACTGATATGGCAGTGGGGTTAATGAGTTGGGCACAAAGCTGGCATCTTTACATTTTACTGTAGAGTGGATATAAAGTAAACCCCTTTATTCCTGTATTACCTATTACAGTTTAATATAGAAGAAGGAAGTAATATAAAGTAGCTCTAATAACCTCCCGATGTCTCCTGCCAGCTTTCTTTACAGGGAGGCTGTTTTTCAGCATGATCAGCTCCTGGGTACCATATGTTCAGAACATTCAGCATTTTATTTCTCTGTAGAGTTTTTTTTCTTGACAAACTATCCTTTTGATCTTTTTCTAACGATGAGGGAGGGAAGGTGTATTGACTTGAATTTGTCTGTCTGATGCTTTATTTCAGAAACTCCCTGGATTCTTGAAAGGGAAATGGTTTCTTATAGTGCTATCATTTAGAATTCTAGTGATTTCTCCCTTAGAATTATGGTAAATAATAGCTATTATTACTGTCACATTAGTATATAACCTTTTGAGTTTGGCAGAGTGAGTGTATTTATTGTGATACGGCATTTAAGTAGATTTGTATACACAGCCTATCTCAAAGCCAATTTCTTTTAGAATCAATATATTTTTGCATTCCCGTACATGTTGACCTCAAAGAGATCCCTGAAACTATCCTCTAAGACCTAAGTTGTCTAGTGTCTGGAGAAAGATCATCTCAAATTTCTTTGTGGTGTATCCAGGGAGCCACCGAGGACAAGCCAGAGTTACATGGAAACCAAGATTTTAGCTGTTAGTTTTCAGTGTCTTTAGGGATTGCCATTGGTAGGAGGGGCCAGAATTGGGTCCATGGGGTGGACCCTTTATCCTATTTCCCTATGATTTTAGATTATTTTTTTTGTAATTTGCCATTTGGAGTAATTATCAGGTAGAACAGGAGAATTTTTCACCAAGTTTTGCAGGATCCTAAAGCAAGCAATATGTTCAGGCCCCAAAGTGGAGCATTCAGGGGAAAAACAATTCAGCTATTGAGAGGGAGATAGAAAAATTTTTTTTCTCACTGGCTTTGTATCCTTATCTGAGTTACACAACCTCTCTGTCTTCATTTCCTGTACTTGATCATGTGGCAGGAATGAAAATAAGCCTCTCAGATTTCTGACTGAGTGTTCAGGGAGACCTCCCTTGGGCTGCTCCCAGTCAGTGAGCAACAACAACAGGGATGTTAAGGGAAGCCCATTCGAGGAAGATGCGGGGATTGTCTGGTGGGTGACTTAGTTTGGAGGCTCTGTGGCGGACAGAGTAACTGCCCCATCAAGATGTCCGCATTCTCATCTTCAGCTCCTGTGAATATGTTACCATATTTGGCAGAAGGAATTTTTGCAGATGTGGCTAAGGATATTGAGATAAAAACATTATCCTGGATCACCCTCATGGTCCCGATGTCACCAGCAAGTGTTCTTATGAGATGGAGGCACTAGGGTCAAAGTCAGATAAAAGAGACGTGATGACAGAACAGAGGTCAGAGATGATGGTGGAGAGAAAGACTTTGAAGATAGTGCACTGCTGGCCTTGAACATGGAGAGCCACATGCCAAGGAACAGAGGTAGTGTCTAGACCTCAGAAAAGGCAAGGGAACAAATTCTTTTCTAGATCCTCCAGAAGGAAGGCAGCCTTACCAACACCTCGATTTTAGGACTTCTGACCTTCAGAACTGTAAGATAATACATTTGTGTTATTTAAGTCACAAAATTTGTGGTGATTTGTTACAGCAGCAGCAGAAATCCAGTACAGACTCCTGCACTGGCCTTGAGATAATGCCTTGGAATTTTCATTGCAGACAGAGACCCTTCCACTAAATCTTCCTTTCTTCTCTCCTTTACTTGGGGCTGTCTGCTCCCTCTGACTCCTAATTTTCCTTCACGGGAGTTTCCCCTAATAATTCTCTTGTACAAGTAATTCCATTTTGGTGTCTGTGCCCTAGAGGACCCAGACTAATTCACCTCATAAACTTAATTTGATGGTTATAGGCATGTAAGGGGCCTGCTGCATGGTTTCAGTGTTCAGAACTGTAAGATTATTAGTTGCCATAGCACCAGGAATATAGGGCAAAATGCAGTTAACCTATTCCTTGGACAAAATCTTGGAAAGGCTAATAGTTTACTTGCTTACATTCCAGCAATTAACTTTTCCACAGTCATGTTGGTTCCTTGCACTGCCTCTGTTCAGCAGTCAGCATGTCCAGTGCAGCATGAGTATAAACTCCAAACTTCCTCCAAAGTGAATGCTGTAGATCCAAGCTGCCTTGGATGGGTTGGCAGGTCTAGTTTTGAGGCTCAAAGTTAAGGAGCCCATTGCTGTTAAATAAACATCAAGGTCATGTCCTTTAATCCAGCTTTTATCCAGCAAGAGAGTTGGCATTTTGAGACCCATCTGCTTCAGCTCTTGCTGTCTCTCAAGTTGGGAAGAGAATGTGTTTGAATGTGCAGTAGAGGAAGTAATAAAGCTATTGTCTCCTGTTGATTCATGAGTTCCACTTAAATAGTGTTACTGCTGAATATGACAAGCACCATCAAAAATCAGCACTGAAGTGATGGAATAGTCAATGAATGCTATTTAAAAAATTGGTTTTATAGGTATGAAAATACATGAAATTAGTCACACCACACATAAAAATCAATTTTAGCCAGATTATATGCCTTAAAATATAAAAATCAAAACCCTAATAAATGTGAAAGAAGATATGAGTAAATATCTTTATGAAATCAGAGTGGGAGGGTTTCTTATTTAAGACATAAAACGATATGGAATTTGCATTAAATATTGACAAATGCAATATAATGTAACTTACAGGTAGGTTGCAAATTCCTCCTATCCTGGCTGTCTACTCTTTGCAGTGTGGTGTCAAAGCCCGTTAGGCGTCTGTGGCTTTCCTGTCTTGACTCTGGGCTGGTCTTGAGGGTCGCTTTGAACAATAAAAAGCAGTGGGACTGATGGGGATGACTTTCAAGCTGAGTCCTGAAGAGACGTGAAGCTTGTACCTCCAGTCTCTTAGAACTGAGCTGCCCTGTGAAGAAGCCTGAGCTTGCCTTTGGGAGAAACAATGCAGAGGAGAACTAAGGGCCCCATCCAAAAGTCCCAGCTAGACACAGGAGTGAGACCATTTGTGACCAGTTATTCCCATCAGACCTCCCAAATGGCCACAAACACATGAATGAGACCAGCCAAAACCACAGAGAGCAGAGATGAGCCAAGCCCAAATGGCCAATCCATGAAATCTTAGCAAACAATTGACTGTAGTTTCATGCCACTGAATTTTGGGGTGGTTTGTACATAACTGATAATAATAAATAAAAACTTCTGTGCTTCATGAGGCACTCTACACAAAGTAAAAAATAAGCCACAGACTAAGAAAATTTTTGAATGAATATAAATTGTCAAAGACTTATTACAAAAAATGTAAAAATGTTGACAACTCAGTCAGAAACAGATTAAACAAATTAAGCATTAAGAAAGGATAGGAACTGGAAATTCATAGACAAGGCAAAATTAATGTTTGATAAGTATATAAAAAGGTGCCCAATCTAATATGTACTCTGGGAAATTAAAACTAAAACATATACAAAAAGCAATTTCATACCAATCAGTTCAATAAAAAGAGTATCTCAGATTTTGCTAAGAAGATATAGTAATGACAGTCTCTTATGCTAATTGTGGTAGGATAAATGGGTACCATCACTTTGGAAAATTTTGGCAATAGTGTAAAACTGACAATGAGCACAAGGCAATAGATGTAAGAATGAACATCAGTGTGTCCGTCAAGTGAAGGAATCTTACCGTAAAGCACTATGCAGAAATGGAAACGAGTGACCAAGTGCTACATCTAGTGATGCGAACAAAAAATCACAAAGCCAAAATGTTGAAGGAAAATAGCATATATATAGATGCCACTTTAAAAGCATAAAATAGAATTCTGTTTTTATTGAATAATTGATAGAAGAAAAAACATAGAAAATTATTTAAAAATTAGTAGGAATGATAAATATCACAAGCCTGTAGTTGGCTTGGAGGGAAGGTTTGCTTAAAGGACATGGGATAAAGGATGAATATTTAATACATAAATAACTTAAGTTGGTTGGTGGCCACACAAATGTCCACTTGACTTATTCTAAGTTCTGTCTCCCTGAGTTATTTTATAATTAAAAATACAGAAAAACTAACAAACAACGCATGTCAAAAACTAAGATTTGCCTGAATTTCCTGAGAATCTGCTGTTGCTGTGTGGATGTAAACATGTAGGAAAACAGTTTAAAGATGTTTATTTCCATGACTGACAGATGTAACTAAGAGCTTTGAAAGCTGACAGTGTTGAAAGTGTCTCTCTCCTCTTTTCCACACCAATGAAAAAAGCAATCACATTTTTTTACCTGAAGATGAGCAAGATATTTCAAAAAGAAAGAAGATGGAACATTTGATGTAAATACATGAGATTCTCTCTCGTGCATTTGCAACCAGAGTCAAAGAAATAGATTTTTCATAAATTAGAGCAACTCTCTGATTTTAAGCAAGTATTCTTAAAGTGACAGAGAGTTGGAGAGAGGGGTAGGGATGCATTTGATGGGCAGCTGCTAACTCAGTGATTCAGGTAACTTGGCTGTTAGTCATGGAATGAGGAATGCCTCTCGCATTCCTGGGACTTCAGAAGATGGAGGATGAGGGCTGTAAGGGACTGAAGGAAGTAGCCAGAGAAAAGTAAGTTAACAAAAATGGTGTAGTTTCAGCTCCAAGTCCAGCCTCGTTGTGATGCCATGAGTTGCTGTGGAAAGTAAACAGTGCCACAGACTTCCTTCATCTTGAGGCAAGAGGGCTGGGTGGTCCGCTGCATCAGTCAGTCATTGGCTGTAGGCTGCATCTTGGAGGCAGGAGTAGAAGAGTGTAATAGACTAGGAGAGGCAGCTCCCATCAGTTGAAGGCACTTCTCTGAGAAGGGAGCAGCTGTGAGTTTAGCAAACAACCCTGCAGCTGTTGGATGGGGGTACCTGCTGGTGAAGGGTGTCTGAGTGGCACACCAGCAGCACCCCATAGGATCTAAGAAATCATTTGAGTGCTTCTCCCACCCCGAAGAATCTCCCTGTGGGCAGGGAAAAGCTCAGGGCTCTCACAAATTCCAACTTTCTTACTTCCTTTTCTTAATTCTCATTCCTCCCACAACAATTTCCATTAAATCTAGCCCAGGAAATGACATTCTTGTGCATTCCTCCCTATGTCACAGCTTATGGTATAAATGTGATGTTCTGAGTTCTGCAGCCTCCTTAGCTCTTAATATTCAAAACCAGCTTTCAACTCAAAAGACCTGTCTTCCTCTCATTACCAAGGCTCTTGCAATCAAATGTCTCCATTTCCAATGCTCTAATCTCCACAATCCATTAAAAAAAAAAATTCTAGTCAGAAACTCTCTTGATTTTTTTTTTTTAAAACTCAAGTCTGTCTTTGCTGTCCTTTTCAGGCAATAAATACCATCACTTGAATTAGTAATGAGCCACCAACAGGTATCTGAAAGTATAGTGATGATCTCTGAAAATTGATTTGCATGATGAAAAAAGTTGAGTTTTAATTGCCACACTTTAGTATTGTCTGAATGAATTTACAATGAGTATGAAATTGAAAAAGAAAATGTTTTGGGAAAAGAGAAAGCACAGGGATTTCTGGAAGACCTGCAGTCCTGAGAAACTCCATAGAAAATATATCCTAGGCCTTATGAATTCCATGTCACAGTTACAGTGAGATCTCGAGGTTCCTCCATGCCGACTTGGCTGAGTTATCATCCCCCAAACCCGAAGAAGGATGTGGCATGGAAAGGAAATGGATGGTGAAGGCACAGTCCAGACTGGAGGGCAAATGGTAGGATTTATGGTCAGCAGTAGCTGGCACCTTGAAGCCATTCCCAAAAACCAGCCTGTACCAGGTGGGAAAACAGCAACTCAGAAGCTGTTGATGACACATAGGAGAGAATATGGATCATAGAACAACCCACAGCATTGCGACTGAACTACACCCAGAATCTTCCCCTATCCTGAGCTCTCTTAGAGAAGAAGAGGGTGGTGAAACAATTATTATAAGGAGTGTAGACTTTAAATTCACTGATCAAAGACTAAAGAATCTTTAAACAAGGAAATAGATTACCATGAAACAACAAGTCTCTGTTTGGATTTTTGCCACCATTAAAAATTGAAATTATAGAATAAATGGTGTCAGTTATAGGAAATGAAGAATGAAATATTTTCATATTGATTGTTGAAACGGCAGCTTTGTCACAAGAAGAGACATCCCAGACCACTAGTTCTTGGGGAGGGGTATGTGGAGGAGGGAGCCATCTCTTTACTGAGATATTATTGACATATAACATACGTGAGTTTAAGATATATGGTGTTATGTTTTGATACATATATATATATTGAAAAATGATTACTACAATAAGGTTAGTTAGCACCTCCATCCTTTATGCAATTACCATTTTTTGGTGTGATGATGACATTTAAATCTAGTCCGAACAGTTTCAAGTATATAATATAGTATTGTTAATTATAGTCACCATGTTGTACATTAGACCCCTGGAACTTATTCATCTGTAGCTAGAAGTCTGTACCCTTTGACTAACCTCTCACCATTTCTACTACCCTCCAGCCCCTGGCAACCACCATTCTACTTTCCATTTCTATGAGTTTGGCTTTTTTAGGTTCCACATATAAGTGAGAACATACCATGTTTGCTTTTTTTCTGTCCTACTTAATTCACTTAGCATCATGCTGTCAGGGTCCATCCAGGTTGTTGCAAAGAATAGAATTCCTTCTTTTTTGTGGCTGAATAATATTTCATTTTATCTATATACCATATTTTCTTTATCCATTCACTGTCAATGGACACTTATGTTGCTAACTTGGCTATTATGAATAATGCTGCAGTGCACATGGAGATGCAGGTATCTCTTTAAGGTAGGGATTTCATTTCCTTTGGATATAAACCCAGAGCAAAATTTCAGGATCATATGATAGTTCTACTTTTAATTTTTTGAGGAAGCTCCATACTGTTTTCCATAGCACTTGTATTACTTTACATCCCCACCAACCATGCACATGGGTTCCCTTTTCTCAGCAGCTCCTCCAACATTTATTATCTTGTCTTTTTGATGAGAGCCATTCTAACAGATGTGATGTGATATCTTTTTGTAGCTATGATTTGCATTTCCTTGATGATTAGTGATGTTGAGTATTTTTTCATGTACCTGTTGGTCATTTCTGTCTCTTTGGAAAATGTGTATTCAGGTCCTCTGCCTATTTTTAAATTGGATTGTTAGTTTGTTTTGTTGCTTTTGAGTTGTATGAGCTCCTTATATATTTTGGAGCTTAACCCCTTGTCAGACAGAAGATGTCCAGCAAATATTCTCTCCCATTCTGTAGATTACTATGTCATTGTATCAATTATTTTTTTGTTTTGTTTTTGTTTTTTGTTGTCTTGGGTTTTTTTGTTTTGGGCTTTTTCTTTGGTTTTGTTGGTTTGTTTGTTTGTTTGTTTGTTTGCTTTTTCTGCTGTGTAGAAACTTTTTTAGTTTGATATAGTCTCACTTGATGATTTTAGCTTTTGTTGCCTGTGCTTTTGGTGTCATATCCAAAAAAAATTAATTGCTAAGTCCAATGCCAAGGAGCTTTTCCCCTATGTGTTGTTCTTTTTGTTTTATAGTTCTGGGTCTTAAAAAGTCTTTAATCCATTTTTGGTTCATTGTTGTGAGTGGTGTAAGATGAGGGTACAGTTTCGTTCTTTTGCATGTGAATATCCAATTTTCTTAACACCATATTTAGAAGAGACTGTCCTTTCCCCATTCAAATGTGAGTTGACTGTGTGTGTGGGTTTATGTCTGGTCTCTCGATTATGTTCCATTGGTCTCTGTGTCTTATTTTATGCCAGTATCATATTGCTTTCATTATTATAGTTTTATAGTAAGTTTGAAATCAGAAATTATTATGTCTCTAACTTTGTTCTTCTTTCTCAGGATTTCTTTGGTGATTTTGTGTCTTTTTTGGTTCCATATGAATTTTATTTTATTTTTCTATTTATGTAAAAAATGCCATTGGAATTCTGATAGGGATTTCATTGAATCTGTAGATTGCTTTGGGTAGTATGGACATTTGCATACCATTGATTCTTCCAATCCATGAACATGAGATATCTTAATTTATTTATATCTTCATCAATTTCTTTCATCAGTGTCTTATAATTTTCAGTGTACAGATCTTTCATCTTCTTAGTTAATCTTTTCCTTAAGTATTTTATTATTTTTATGCTGTTGTCAATGGGATTCTGTTCATTATTTATTTTTCAGATATTTATTGTTAGTGTATAAAAACACAATTGATTTTTGCATGTTCATTTTTGTATCTTGCAACTTTAGTTTATTAAATCTAACCTGTATTTTTGGTGGAGTCTTCAGGATTTTCTATATATAAGATCATATTATCTGCAAACAGAGATAATTTTACTTCTTCCTTTCTGATTTGGATGCCTTTTATTTCTTTTTCTTACCTAATTGCTCTGGCTAAGACTTCCGATACTATGTTACACATGAATGGTGACAGTGGGCATGGTTGTCTCTTTTCTGATCCTATCAGAAAATCTTTAAACCTTTCACCATTGAATATGGTGTTAGCTGTGAGTTTTTCATATATGGCCTTTATTATGTTGAGGTACATTCCTTCTTACCAAATTTGTTGACTCTTATCATGACAGGCTTTTTAATTTTGTCAAATTCTTTCTCTTCATATATTGAGATGATCATATGACTTCTCTCATTCTATTAATATGGTATTTCATAATTATAGATTTGCATATATTGAACCATCCTTGCATCTCAGGATACAAGGGGATAAATCTCCATGGTTTATGAGCCTTTTACTCTACTATTAAATTTGGTTTGCTAGCATTTTGTTGAGAATTTTTGCATCTATATTTATCAGAGATACTGGTCTATAGTGTTTTATTTTCTTGCAGTGTCCTTATCTAGCTTCAGTATCAGGGTAATTCTGGCCTTTTAAAATGAGTTTGAAAGTATTCCCTCCTCTTTAATTTTTTAGAAGAGTTTGAAAAGGATTGATGTTAATTCTTTTTAAAATGTTTGGTAGAATTCACCACTATAGCCATCTGGTCCCAGTGTTTCCTTTGACTACATGCTCCCCAGGACATACTCAGCCATCCTGAGGGCTAAGGGCAGCACAACAGGTGAGAGGCTCTTTAATTGATCATTAGTTTTTCCATATGAATTGCTGTGTTGAAGACCCCTGTTGTTGTCAGATTCCAAATGACAGTTGAGTAGCTATTGTCCATAAAATGTGTCACTCTCAATGACCCCTGGAGAATTCCTAACTGCTGCTGTATGCACTAGTAGATGTCTGTCCTATCTGTGGGTTTTTCATATTTAGAGAGCTGATGCTGTGTAAGACCCTCCATCCCACCACTGCTGAACCATAAACACGGTGTCTCCTTGCAAAAGAAGCTGCTGAGAACAATGCACTTGATGCCTTTGAGTGATTAAAGGCTTGATTCTTACTTTCATTCTTGGCTTATTGCTTTAGTGGGTTACTTTGGTTTGGGTCAAGAAGAGGAGGAAAATGGAAAGATAGCCAGGTGGACTTACATGCTATAAACTGTCTCTTCTGAAAAATGTACATATGCAGAGAGGTTTTTATGCCATTTCAAGGGTCTAGTTGGATATATCGACTGTCTACTGCTACACTAATACTGCTTTAAAACTCACTGACTTCAAAAAATAATTTATTACTACTCATGGGATAAAAGGTCAGCTGGATTATTTTGCTCATGCTGGGTCAGTTTGGCTTAGGAAGCCTTTGGGTCTTGGTTAAGACCTTTTTTTTCTCCTTTTACAAGTCTAACATTCAACAGGCTGTTAGCTGATCTGGAATGACCTTGGCTGGGATGACTGGCTCAACTCCACTTGTCTCTTCCTGCAGTAGGCTAGCATAGGTATGCTCATCTGGCGTTGGAGGAGTCCAAGAGAGGAAGGACAAAGGCTTAAGCACTTACTCAAGTCTCTGCTCATGTCAAGTTTGTTCATTTCCTGTTGGCAATTCACATGGCCAAGGCCAGAGTCAGTTTGGGAGGGCATGGAAGCAGAGGGGCCACTAATGGAGGCCATTAAAGCAGTTGATCTGTGTGAACACACACACACTACAGTCATGCACATACACACAGGCATACACCCACACACCCACATCACAAACGTATGAATACTATGAGGAAAAATATCATTTTATTCAAGGGACTACCCCACTACCTTTCTGTTCACAGCTGCCTCTAGTTTTAAAAAAAAAAAAAAAAAAAAAAAAGCCCAGTGGTACTTTGACCCATGTCTAGAAGCACAACTGGAGGCTTTTAAGTGACTTATAAATTCACATTATGCACCAAAGAATGTGATAAATGAAAGTCATCTGTTAGAGACTAACTAGTCCAAACTCTCCATGTTACAGGTGTAATCTCTGGCTCAGAGAAGCTAGGTGACTTCCTCAAGTTCATACAGCTTATTCGATGTGGGGATGAGACTGGACTCCTTGTCCCCTGTCCTAATGTTGTGACTTGCTGCACCATGGAACTTCCTTCTGAGGGAGCGTCTAAACTTTTGAAGTGTCACATAATCTAAATGTGCCTAATGTGCTGTCTTTTACTACCACCTATGTAGAATGGAGGCTTTGGCAGACTGCGCCCTTTGAAGAAATGGTTAAGCTTTATGTGTGAATTGGAAAAATGCTGTTGAGCATGCTCAGGGAAATGTGCCCAGCGAAGGAATCGCTCACTGCTGATAACACGATTTCAGGAAGGTAGAGGTAGGAGCAGAGCTCCCATAGTCCAGAGTTCAAAAACTGCATGAAACAGTGACAGCTGAAAAGGAATGACTTTCCAGAATGTGGGCCCTGGAATAAAGTCACTTATAATTTCTTGAAGGATATGATCCCCTTTGAGAAATGTCATGCCAGCTTTAGAACTTCTTTTCTTAAAAATCCACACCCCCCCCACCGCCTTTTGCAGGCAGTGCCGTGCAATTCACACTCCCCCTAAATGAGTTAATAATCTCTAGTTGGGAAAACAGAACCTTTTCTAAGTATTTCCAATAAAGGAAATTAAATAAAGATAATCAGTTGCACAGATTCTGGAAGGGAAAAAATTGCAAAACAAGAAGGAGCTGGATGAGCCAAAAGGAGGGAGAAGTGATGGTCAGAATGAGAAGCCATGAAGGCCCCTGGAGCTTCCACAGCTGATGTGTTGTTGGAGGCCATGGGCTCTTCTCTGCTGCTTTGGAGACACATGCAGAATTCAGAAGCCCGAGGACATCCACCCCTCCTTTCCTCTCAGCTTTGGATGTCTCACCAGGGTCTCCTAGCTGCAGAAATGCCAGATATCACTGGCAAGGAGGTCAAAAAAAATATAGTGGGAGGACTTTCAGCCACCTTCAGCACAGAACAGAGGAGAGATGGGTTGATATGGGAACTGAGAGCAAAGAGGCAGATGACCGTCACAGTAGCTGAAGCACAGATAGCAGATTCAAATAAGGATGTGTGAGTATTTCACAAAACTCAAGGGCATGAGTAATAACAAAACACGATTAATCCCAAAACATAATGTGTGTCTGTGTGTGTGTGTGTGTGTCCAGATTCCAACAACAAGCTTGCTTCTGGATGTTAACAGAATGCTGGCATTTAATGAATCCTGTCTGAAGCTTGGTCCCTGAAATCTTCTGAGTTATTTATTTAAAAGGTAGATTAGTGGAAGCTATTCCAGATCTGTTGAATTAAATCTCCTGGGTGGCCTTGGGAATTTTGAGGACCACTGGGTCCTGTTGGGAAAGTCTGATCCTGTTTTACCACGACGATGGTTTTGGCTAGTATTTGATGAATCAGTGGGCCTCTAACTTTGGCAGACATGGGATTGCTGGGCCCCGCCTCTGGAATTTCAGATTAAGGAGGTGTGGGGTGGGGCCAATAATTTGTAATTCTACCAAGTCCTCAGCTGATACTGGATTACTGATTCAAGGATCACATTTTGAGAACCAGCAATATGAATACTAATTTGTAATACTTTTCAGAGGTAGATGTGCGTTTGGTCTAATCAAGTCCAAGTAAAATTCCCAAAGTCGTAGGACTTCGGGGCGGAGGTAGACTTTGGAGATAATGATGCCAAACTCCTTCCTTCGGCACTTGAGTTGAAGGTTCAGTGACTCCGCCTTGGTCACTAGGCAGCTCAGAGCAGACGGCTGGGCTTTCCGGCCTCTCTGTCGAGTGTGCTCCCCACTGACCATTCTGCTTAGGGACATGTGTCTTTATGTGCTTCTGGGGCCAAATTATCATTGACCCATAAAAGATAATCTTCCCAGCTGAAATTATTAAAGGTCAGAGAGGATGATGAAATTAGAGGTTTTCATAAGACTGAACAGAAAACAAGAGGTCATCAGACTCCTAGTTAAAGAGCATGTTGAAGGACTTCTTTTGCCTTTTTGGTTATCTTAGTTAAATCGTCAGAAGAGCAGTTTTTTTTTATGGAGGATATTGAGAAAAGCGCTGAAATCTGAAGCCGTTGTAAATAAAGGCTGTAGTGTTGGTTGCAGAGCTTGCGACTAGCTGCCAAGGAAAATATTAACAGAGAAAACAGATAGTCTGAGAGTCCATGGACAGTGACAGTTCAGATAAACATTCAGCTCATGACCTCAGGACGCAAAAATATGAGACAACTTTCTAGAACGTGTGGCTGCACAGACCCAAGGGTGGTATAACGTCGGTGTCCAGCTTGCGGTTGACGAAAGGAAAAGATGTTTGACTCATCACAGATGAGCAGTGATTGTCTTCAGAACTCATTATTTATATCATAGGCCATCTGCGATGCTTTCATGATTTCCAAAAGAGAATGCACTCCATTTGAAAGGGAGGGGAACTTGCCAACTTAGAAATTACATCTGGAAGGGTTTGGAATGGGGAGGCTTAGCAAGAAAAAGTAGAGCTGCTCACTGACGCCAAACGTTGAAGCGGATCTCTGAGTCACTGCATCTGTCCTAGACCTTGGGGTTAGACTGGGTTCCTCGGAAGTAAACCCTGGAGGCAGGGATGCATGCAGGGCATTTTAAATAGGTGATGTTCCCAGCGGGAAGCCAGGAAGTGGGGACGGGAAGCATTGCAGAGGCAGAAGGAAGTCAAGCAAGAGTAAAGTCTCTGGAAGAGAAGATTCATCTGACCCCACAGGGGAACTAAGGCGTGTTAAATTATGCCTCAAAGTTGTTCTGAATCCCAGGAAGCTGGGCTTCTGTTCCCCCACCTGTCTGTCATTGGCCAAAGGCTGCCCCCGCCACCACGTCTGCCTCCCTGCGTACATGCAAAGTGCCCCAGAAGCCCACACGAGTGCTCACAGGTTCTGGGAGAGCACATAAAAGCTGGGAGAGGGACACACCAAACATGCTACAAGTGTCCCTAAGGGAACTCGGCCTGTCCACCTCGAGACCCAAACTCTCCCGTAATGTTAGGGTTTTCCAGAGGAACAAGCTTCAGGAGAATTCTTAGGAGGTCTGTTAGCTCCCAAGTAAGTAATATTTTCAAATATAGCCTTACTGGTAATAGAACTGATATTTTGATATCAGTTGATCCATCTGATGGATCTTGACATCTTTTCCTTGAGGATTTTTTTTTCTTTTTTGGTCATTTAAAAAGTCCCCTTAAATGCTTCTAAATATGTATCTCTAATTGCTACAGTGGAACATGCCTCCTTACAAAATGTCTTTAGATGATGACACTGGCAGGTACACAGCACTTGGGTGTCACCTAGACAACTCCACTTGCTTATCTTACAGTCAGACCACAGTTTAACGCATTCGGGAATCACCAGCAGATTGTCAAGGGTCAGTACAGCTGTGCACCACGCCCTGCAGTTTGCCTTGCTCCCTGACTGTGTAATGTCGAATTCTGGCATCCAGATATAATGTCCTGATACCCCAAGAAGGCAGGAGAAGGAAATAATTTCTACTTTAGAGGACATGAGTTTATCAATCTATAAAGAGACATTTAAATCATGTGTCAACATGTTGTGTCCTCTTAAACTTGCAATTGTTTTTCCAACTATTTTATAACTCTAATTCCTGTTGAAATAGGAAGCAAAGAAAAGGTGTGGGAGCCATCTTCTGGAGAGATCTGTTAACAACCCTCCTGGACTGTGCACCCCTTCTACTGTATTCCTCCCCCTGCACGTCTGTGGACACTGAACCCACAGTCTTTTTCGTCAAGCCTGCTCCTCCAGGCAGGACCTGCTCCAATGAAAGGTGGACCATCCATGTGTTTGCTCAGTTCGGAAACTCTTGGAATCATTCCAGGCTCCTAGGTCTCTCTCATCCATACATCTAGTCTTGTCCTTAAACTCGGCCTGTTCTCTCTGCCTCAGCACCAACGCCTTTACACAATTCCTCACTGTTAACACCTGAGCCCCTGACCATGCCTCCTGTAACGTCTCCCACCTCTAGTATTAACTCTACTCAATCCATGTTTATAACACTTTCAAATGCATGTGTTTGTAAGTTCTTATTTTCTCTGACATAAATCTGATCCTGCTGATCCTCTGATTTAAATGAGTCCACACATCCCATTGTGAATGACTGACCATGGCTCCCAGAGAAGTGTCCACAATCTAATGTCTGGAACCTGTGAATGTTACCTTGTTTAGGGAAAGGATCCTCGCAGATATAATTAAGTTCAGAATTGTGAGGATGAGGAAATTGTTTCAGATTATCCCAGTGGGCCCCAGATGCCATCATCAGTCTTTATGAGAGAAAGGGAGACTTGGAGAAGAGAAGACAATGTGAGGACGGAGCAGAGGGAGACAGGGCCCCCAGCCAAGCGTTGTGAACAGGCTCCTGGGAGCTGGAAGGGTCAAGGAAGGGGTTGTCCCCTTGAGCCTGCAGAAGGAGTGTGGCCCTGCTGACACCTTGACTTCAGACTTCTAGCCTCCCACGACTGTGAGAGTATGAAGTATTGCTTGCAGCTCCCCAGTTTGTGGTAATTTGTTACAGCAGCCCTCAGGAAGCTAATAGGCCCATTGTCCTTAAGAAAATGGTCGAACTATTTTTGCACTGTTCAAGGCCTTTTGTGATCTGGGCTCTGCCTTCATTTTCTAGCCTAATCTCTCATCATTTCCCCAAACGAACTCTGTGCTCTAGTGACTGGGAGGATTGGAAGGTCTTGAATTGTGCCATTTCCTTCCTCAACTTCCTGCGATTACGTATGCCCTCACATTTCTCTGGAACTATCGAACTCCTCTTGAGGTATAACAATCAGCTTAAGTTACTAGAAAATCTGTGTGTGGAACGTGACCTTTCTCCTGAGTGGGAGATGGGAGGGGGATGTGGAGGTAAGAGTCTGAACTTCTAAAACTGAAACTAATTAGACAGGGAAATTTGTGTAAAAAATGCATTGACACGTGTGACTTACTGTCACTTAAGCATGCATGAAAATGTATCCTTATAAAGCTTATACTGTTCGGATTTATAACTATTGTGCTAAGTCATTCCAAGGGTGATGGTTGAAGTTTGAGAAAGGAGATTTTTAACACTTTCCAGGATTAATCCCTGCACATACATGGCCAGTGTGATAGATCACATCGATGTCTAATCCAGATCCCATTCTCTCAATTACTGGGCCGTGTAACCAGGCCCTAGCTGCTGAGAGTTTTGGGTATTTTCTTCTTTTCCCAACTTTACTGAGCTATAACTGACATACAACATTGTGTAGCTTTAAGGTGTACACACCATGTTGATTTAATATAGTTATGCATTGCAATGTGATTAACTGAATCATCTCAACTAACACTTCCATCCTTTCTTTTTTGTGGTGAGAATATTTAAGACCTACTTTCCTATCAACTTTCAAGTCTATAACACAGTATTGTTACCTATAATCACAATGCTGTGCGTCAGATACTGAGAATTTACCCGTTTTCTAACTGGAAGTCTGTGCTCTTTGTCCAACATCTTCCTCACTTCTCCCACCCTCCAAGCCCCTGGTGACCACCATTCTGTTCTCTGTATCTACAAGTTCAACTTTTTATGATTCCACATATAAGTGAAATCATACAGTATTTGTATTTATCTGTCTGACTTATCTCACTTCGCACAATGTCCTCAAGGTTCACCCATGTTGCCACAATGGCAGGATTTCATTCCTTCTCATGTCTGAATAATATTCTATTGTATGTATGTGTGTATATATATATGTATGTATGTATATATATGTGTATATGTGTGTGTGTGTATGTATATGTGTATGTGTGTGTGTGTGTGTATATATATATATATATATATATATATATATATACTCCCACATCTTTTTATCCATTCTCCTGCTGATGGACACTTTGGCTGTTTCTGTTATCTTAACTATTGTGAATAATACTGCAGTAAACATGAGAGTACAGATATCTCTTCAGTATCCTATTGTCATTGCCTTTCCAAATAAAAAATGAGCAAAGGACCTGAATATACATTTTTCTAAATAAGACATCCAAATGGCTGAAACATAGATGAAGTGGCATTCAGCATCACAAGTCATCAGGGAAATGCAAATCAAAACCACAAAGAGATAACACCCATGACTGTTAGTCAGGCTGTTATCAAAAAGACAGAAGATAACAGGTATTGAGGATGTGAAGAACAGGGAAACGCCGTGTACTGTTGGTGGGAATATAAATTGGCACAGCCACCATGGAAAACAGTATGCAGGTTCCACAAAAATTTAAAAATACATTATTGGCTCTACTGTTCACAGCTGTCCTCTCTTCCCCAGCAGCCTGCCACCAAAGACTGACTGACAGGGAGGTACAAAAACCAGCCCCTTTGCTTCAGGTGGGACAACTCCGTGGTGCAGTGTGGTCCAGGGCTTCCTCTGGGACCTGAAGCCACGCCCCTTCCCTGCCCCATCAGGCTCCCCTCACTCCATTTCTCCTGAGAGCACTGCCCCAAGAAATCACTCATACTCAAATTCCTCCCTCAGACTCTGCCTCAAGGGAATGTGACCTTAAGACAGGCAGAATTCCAGACTTTACTGCTACCAGTCCTCACAGCCCAAGTCCAAGATCAGCCAAGAACTGCAGGAAAACCTCCATTCTCTAACACCCTTTCACATGCAGTATGATAATAAATGCGAAGGTAGCATCAGAGAGTTTGAATCTCTAAAGAAATTCTCTTTCTCCACAGCTATTTATGGAATGCATCAGTGAGTGCAGAAATGCATGAATGGATGTTGTAAAAATATAAACAGCTTGTGACAACCTGCTGTGGTAGTTTCCCAAAAGTACATGCAAATGCTGCTGCTCTTTGGTGAAACTCATTCTTATGCAAAGAGTTTGAAAGTCAGCCTCTCCCTTGCCCAAAAACATCCCCCACTGAGAGCCCACACCACCCTCCAGTCTGCCGAGGCCACCTCCACCAAGGCTGAACTCCGGTTCCTCTTCCATGAAGCTTCTTCTAGAAGTTGGCTCAATCCCCGGAAGGGATTTTTTGCTCTCCACTAAACACTGTGTTGTCTGAATAATTTATTTGGCTTTTATCAAACACCTGTCTAAGAGATCAAAGTTACTGCTGCTGAATAAGAGGGTTTTGAATGTTGCAGACAAGTCAAAATGACTGATAATAACCTGAAAACAATCCCATTGTTAAAGGCAAAACAGTCTTTAAGGAAAACAGCACTTCAGAATGTGAATTGAGAAAGGGGAGGTGGGGAGGTCTGAGAGCCCTGGACCTGGGGGAGAAGAACCACATTCCCTTCCTGCTGTGTGTGATTCATGTAACCTTGAGTAGGTTACTTGACTGACATCACGATGTCATGAGGAGAAAAAAAGCATAAAGCTTGTGGGTTGTGAAAGTGTTTATTATTATTGCTGTGTTCCATGGCTCAGAGGATTGTTCATCTGTCCTTTATTCATTATACTTGCAGGAATCAAATTTTAAGAAGGCTGGTGACTATTGTAGATGTATTAAGAACACATCTTAGATTTAATACAAATGCATCCCACTCTTCTACACTGAGTAACTGATAAAACTACCATGTTAATATCCTTGTATTTAACTTGAAAGTAAAATTATATTTGTTAACCTTTAGTGTCCATTACACACAGAGAAATTAATTACCACCTAGGTGCCAAGCACTACCCTAGGCTCTCCTAAGATATGAAACATCATGCATCTCATTGTAGAGAAGCAAAGATAGACATTATACTGATACACACAAGAAGGATTATGTACTTAGAAATTGTGCCAACTTCCAGGAAAGAACAGAATGGATGTCGTGAGATAGAGACTTAGAAAGACCCTCTGGTAGATGGCAGTCAGAGTGCCTCTCCGAGGAACTGATAAGCTGAGATCTGCGTAGTAAGCAGGAATCGACCAGGTGAAGGTCTGGGCAAGGAAGCTCTCAACAGAACAACCTCTGGAAGGGCCCTCAGTTAGGAAAAGTTGTGCGCAGTGGATCAGTGGAGAGATGTGGTAGAATCTCGGAGTGGATTTTAGACTAGAGAGCTAGGGTACCACAGTTTAGAAGAATAATCAGCAAATCATTTGGGGCAAGATAATAAATCTCTCTATGTCCCCTCTTCTTGTCCATAAAATTGAGCTAATAATAATGTCTGCTCTTAGGTTGACATCAGTTAATACACAGAAAGAACTTAAAAGTTTGCCCTGCACATGTGAATTGTTGTACAAATGTATTATTCTTAGTATATTCATATAAACACAACCTTGTTATTTTTAAGTTGTTGACTCAATCATTAGTGACAGCTCAAGAACATTTAATTACATTTAAAAGCATAATGCAAATGTTTTAAACCTTGGAGCACAGCCCAGCTGACAGAAATATGTGGAAAAGGAGGGGGAGAAATGCAGGGAAAGTAGCCATCTTAATTATTCATCTCACAAAGCAAGAGTCCACAGCTAAAATTGATAGCAGAAGAAAGGAGAGTTAAGAAAGCTACTTACAGTTACCAACGTGACCACCAGGGACTTTAGAAGCAGTGATGCTGCTGTTGAGAAGACGCGGGGAAGGAAGAAAACAACGGACTAAATCTTCATGGAGCAAGAAGAATGACCACTTGCATTCATATTACCTGGCAGGTGGGACAAAAAGCAGAGACAACCGATGTCAACGTGACTGACTTGTTTGTACCAGAAAAACTCGGCCTGAGAAAGAAAGATTATTCATCAGTAAATATAATGTTACCACCACCTTCAGGAAATGCTACCAGATCTTTTTTTTTTTTTTTTTTTTTTCTGAGACAACAGCTCACTTGGGAAAACATCTCGCTTGTCCAACATTTTCTTATGCAGACGCATTTTTGAGACCTTCATTTCTCTATGTAACAATCCATTTCCAGTCCCAAGCTACACAGGCATAGACTTCAAGGACCTGCAAATGTAGGCGCTGACCTTCCCAGCTGAGACACTACTGAGCTCTACCAAGCTGGTGTCCTCTCTGACTGCCTCATCCTTAGCTTTGCTTTGTTTATGGTTTGGTAGTGTTCTGGAGGAATTTAACAAAGCAAAAAGTCAGAAGATAAGGTCTAGCTGATAGTTCAGCAGACATTGGTAGAGATGTGATATCTGGAGATTTGAATGAAGCACCAGTAAAAGTACAAGAGAAATGTATAGTGAAACTTAGAAACAGTCATCTCAAGGATGGGATGAAGGAGAAGAGGGTTGTTTTTCATCCAACATTTTCTGCATTATTTCAATTCAACATAGGGATTTTGCTTGACCAAAAACAAAAATGTTACACTAAATGAGAAGATAGAAATGATCGGAAGTACAAAAATCAGCACTAAAATATTATCCTTAATTATTCCAGAATGTGACAGCCTATGGGCCTTTCAAGATTTTGCCCAAATTAACTTGATTCTGCTGACCCAAGCGCTCTGACTGTCATCCATCAGAAGGTTAATATCAATTAACTTGATACCTGGACCAGAGTAGGTATTCAAATTCATGAAACATTGGTGGCATTGATCCTACACTGGAATCTCACAGCAGTTAAAAATATTTATTTCCAGTGGTTAAGATGCTGTTTCTTTAAATTTCAGTTGAGTCAGCTGCCAATTTTGGGAGTGTGTTTGGAGACCCTCCTTTGGGATCAGGAATCAAGTGGGTATGGAAGAGAGACGGGAGTTCACCTGTTTGAAGTTCACTCTGAGCTCTTTGAGGATTCAGTGGTGCCAGGTAAGTGTATGTGGCGGGTAAGGTAATGTCCCCTCCAGGTCTTCCTTCCCTGGAGAAACTTCTGTGAGGAGTCTGTTAGCTGCTGGCCTCCAGCTGCTGCCCTTTGGAGTCCACAGCATCATTCACGCTGTCCCTGGGCCACCCCTGGCCTGTCACTGAGGACAGTGAGGGACAGAGGCACTGCTGTCCCAGCCCCAAGCAAGACTCCCTCTAAGGGGCAGTCTTTGGCCGGGGGCTGCCCACTGACCCATCCAAGACTTTCTCAGGGCTGTGCTGTGGTCAGAGGCCCACCCCACCCAGCCCCCTGCCTTCTCTCTCCTCTCAGAGGGCCAAAGGCTTTCTCTTCCACTTTCTCCTTCCCAGGAATTTCCCCCAACAAATCTGTCACAATCTGTTTCTCTATAGGAGTTTCTCAGAACTCCTGACCTGGTGTGTGGATAGAGCTAAGGAATTAGTTTATGGTGGTGAGAAGGGAGCAGGTGTTAGCCCTTTTCTTTCCAAAAAAAATGGAAATGTGTCGAGGGGCCCTTCTCCTCTTATTGCTTACAAGGAACTTAAGGAACGTTGGGAAGCCTTCTTGAGAATTTCCTGGAGAAATGAAGAAGTGGGGCTCTTAATGCGCATGCCTCCTTTCCTGGTCAGCTCCTCAGAGGATCAGATTCAGGCATAGATCTCAGACATGGGGCAGCTGCTCTGTATTTTAGTAAACTTGCTGAAACAGGAGCGCCTCAGCATCCACAGAAAGGCGAGGTGCTGTTTCCGTGTGAAAGTGCAGCTTGTATGACGTGGGTTGTAAGAGAGAAACAGCCAGGTGTGTAAAGTATAGACAAGGTCGACGCCACTGTGGTTGGTGGGGACGGGCAGCACCCAGACCCCGCACCTGGCCACGTTTGCCCAACGAGGCATAACTCTGATGGACAATACTCACTCCAGCGCTCCCCAATGGGTTGGTGCTTGAATCTTCCTTGAAAGTTCAGCTTCCCCTTTGCCTCCCACATGTGTCAGTCCTGAAGAAGCACCTGGAACCCTAAACCGTGTTTTGGCATTTGATTCTCAAGAATACAACCTGCATCAAGCATAAGCCTAAGTGTGAAAGGAACGAAGAAAAGAAGCATCAATGGTTCACAGCAGCACTATTTACAATAGCCAAGACATGGAAGCAACCTAAATGTCCAACGACAGATGACTGGATCAAGAAGTTGTGGTGTATTTATACAATGGAATAGTACTCAGCCATAAAAAAGAATAAAATAATGCCATTGGCAGCAACATGGATGGACCTGGAGATTGTCATTCTAAGTGAAGTAAGTCAGACAGAGAAAGAAAAGTATCATATAGTATCACTCATATGGACTCTAAAAAAGAAAAAGACAAAAATGAACTTATTTACAAAACAGAAACAGACTCTCAGACATAGAAAACAAACTTATGGTTACCAGCAGGAGAAGGGGGTGGGAAGGGATAAACTGGGGGTTCGAGATTTACAGATGCTTACTGCTGTATGTAGGATGATAAACAACAATTTTCTTCTGTGTGTATATATATATATACACACTAATATTTTGTAGTAATCTTTACTGAAAAAACATGAAAAGGAATATATGTATGTATACGTAAGACTGAAGCATTATGCTCTACACCAAAAATTGACACAGAATTGTAAACTGACTATACTTCAATAAAAATAAATAAATGGATTCACAGAAAAGGAATTTGCAGCATGTAGGGAAATAAAAGTAAATATGGTTGTGCTGGTTTCTTAGAAGACATTTGATAACCCTGGGAAACTACTTTGAATTATTAGTGTATTCAGTGTATAGAACAGGAAAAGAACTATCACTGGCCCACAGGGTCCAACAACACAGACACACACATGCGATCTTTCCTAAGACCTCGACCTGCCTTATGTATGAGGAGCTTCATTTCTGTGAAAGCATCACGAGAAAAATCATCACTTTCCGTCCCTGGAAAGTATAGTTGGGCAGCAGAGGAAAGTCAAATACATATTTTAGTGAGCAGTAGGGAGACCCAAAGCAGATAAGCTGTCAAGGGAAATTTTCTAGGACAAGCATATTCCGAGTGGTCAGAGAGAAAGAGGACTTCAGGAGAGCCTTTTGAATAAGTGATTCTGGAGACAAATTCCAGAGGCAGTTTTGGTGGAGATGAGTTGGGAGCGGGAAATGGTGAAGTTACTCCCGGCTGCAGGCTGAGAAGGGGAACCCTGCTAGCTGCATGCTGAGGTTTACCTGTCCGGCAGCGTGGTTCCACAGTTCAGCCGGGGCTCTGGATCTGGGTGTGGGTCCAGACTCTGTCACTTAGCAGCTCTGCCATCAACTTCCCTGCGTCTCAGTGTCTCCATCTATACAGCAGGTCTTAACAGCCATCTCTTAAGGCTGTGGTGAGGGTTAAATGCACTTATTGGGGGAAGCCCTCCAGATAGGTTGGTTAGTGTTGTGTCTGGGGAATCCTTGGTCAGTTAACTGAGGCATGACCCCATGAGGAGGATTATGTTGGTTAAAATCTCCTGTGTTAACCAGAAGCCACAAGGGAGCCCTGGACACTCAGAAAAGTAGCTTCTAGAGGCAGGTGGTTACATTCGTGGAGCTGAGTCATCTCTGGTCCCATCAAGGTGGAGAAAGGCACCGAGGCCTCAGAGACGGTCACTCCCTATAAGCTATTGCCTGTGCCCTGAGCTTTAACACAAGTTCTTCATCTTTTATTTGTCCCAGTCTCCAGTTCATTTTGTCTATGATGATGACTTCATAAGTAAAAAAATCCTCTACCAAATTAGAGACTTGCGGAGGAGGGGTGCTCAACTAACTCTAGGTTCTTAAAAACATACTAAATTCGAATGCTAGGAAATTATCACCTGCCTTCCACATACACACACACAGCACACAGCTCATGGAAACATTTCAGTGACAGCATGTGTGCCGTGTCGTTTGGAAAAAAAAAAAAAAAAATCCAACCTATCGCCAGCAGATGGAGACAGTTGATCACAGTTAAACTACAGGTAAACCAGGTTTTAAGAAGTTTTTGGAAGCACTGCTCTCCTCAATTACTTTTTGTTTGTTGTTTGTTTTCTTTTCAATAAAGTCAAGATTGCAACTCAGATCAGAATTACAAGCAATCATGAAAAAAATTGTAAGGAAGCGTACCAACTCAAACTAGGGCTTAAAGCTTTCAAAAACATAGTTATATTTACTTTCAAGCACTTTTTAAGGACAAGTTTTGGAAGGCGGAGGAGTAAAGAGGCCAAATTCTTTGGACGATCGCCCAATGTAGGTAGCTTGATTAAAATCACTGCTCATTTTTGGAGTGCTCAGAGGTACTGCGTCCAAGATGTGTTCTTTATATTTTTGCTCTCACATATAATTATTGGCCCAGCCCTTAGAGGATACATTTTACAGGTCATAAATGTTCTGAATGTTTGATTCTTTTCAGAGCTTCACAAAGCCACGTGAATTCCAGGGCTGAATTTTTGCTTCAGTTTATCCGTCCACCATCTTCAACGGTGTGCCTGCAGGTGGAATGCCAGGGCGGGGGGCTGAGGGGGGGGGAACACTCTGTGTCTGGATGTGGGAAGAAAAGCTATTGGAATGTTAAGTTTCTCTCTGGACATAAACGTCTTGTGCCAAAATATATTGTAATGCTGGGACACATAGTTGTCCATGGAGCAAAAAGAAGGGCTGAAAAGAATACAGGAAAAAAGAAAAAAGCCAAGTATATAGTTATTGTGAAGGTCAGTGCTGGGATTGGGGACATTTACAAAATATGTCAGTGACAGCAAGTGAAGATTGTCCACATGCTGACTAAATATTTCCTCGCTTTTTAAAGATGACATTAAAATGGAAGATCTGTAGCCGTTCTCGAAGTAGTCCTATTTTAAAGCGTTGTGACACATGAGAGGAAGGATGTCCATCCAAGCAGGCAAGGCCAAGCTGGAAGGCCAGAGACGGGGAGGAGAGGGCGTGTGTGTGTGAAGAATATTCTTATCTCCACTATGTGCCACAGATCCTAGGCCTGGCTCTTCTCTGAGTTTTGGCTCTACTGTAAAGCTTGCTGTTATTTCGAGATCTAAACTAACAGAGGGTCTTTGCGTCCCCACGCAAAATCCTCCTGGGTGTCTAGCTAGTTATGCTCATCCAGTTAGCGAGGGTATTGAAAAACAAAGCAACATAGACAACACACACACAAAAACACATTTTTTATTTTTATTTTGTGTTTTTAATTTAAAAATTAAGCATAGTAAGGTCCTCCTTTCCTCACATCCTCAGTTCCCTTCCCACCCCCCCCCAAGTCAGAAGCAATCAAATAATGAAGTTAGTGTCAATCCCTGTGGTCTATAAACAGTATATATAATACTTCGCACGAAAAACAATTTTTAATGAAAAGTTTCAGGATTAATGTTTACCTTGTAATTTTATCCCAGTTCATGTCTTCATTGAATATCCTGAATACATTTTTGGACAGTCAGCAATAAAACAATATATCTCTAACATCTGCTTATTTGTAGAAGTGTGAAAACTATAAATGTGACTACATTAGGGGAAAAAAATGAAGAAAGTCAATGTAAAACTTAGATAATTT
The DNA here is from genome assembly GCF_009834535.1 of Camelus ferus. NCBI lineage: Eukaryota > Metazoa > Chordata > Mammalia > Artiodactyla > Camelidae > Camelus > Camelus ferus. Next base: position 27,113,775 of record NC_045714.1, read on the forward strand.
CAAAGCAACTCATTTGAAACTAATTTCCAACTATTTAAAAAATCTGAATCTAAAAATATTCTTTAGACCATTGATTGAATTTTACCCGTTTTTTTTTAAGTGCAAAGATTTGAACATAGTACTTGTATTAATGTGGCACTAGAAACCATTTAAAGGTTAAAAATCAAGAAAATCGTTTAGCAAAGGAAGGCAGGTTTATTCATGAAGATGTTTATTGTTAAAATAAAAAAATTAAGGACATGAAAATGTATGTTCCTAATACTTTTTAAAAACGTAAAGTTACAAAATTGTATAAACCATATGAATGCTAAAATGCCATCAATTTTAAAATAATGTCGTAGGAAATGAAACTGGAAGAAAATTCTCTAGTATATTCATAGTAGAAATACTTACGAGTGATGTTTTGGTTAGTTCTAAAAAATTTTCCTCTATTATTTCCGCCCCAATTTTAGTGATGCTTTACTTTTTGTTGGGAAGATGCATACAGACATGTAGAGACACCCAGTTTATGTTGTGTGTGGTTGTGTTTCCAGCCTCAGTTTATTCTTTCTCAAAATGAAGGCATTCTGGTATCCCCTGGGTCTGTAGCACAACAACTGCCTGAGTGTTGAAAAAGAAAAGGCTACTTAAGTAAATACAATGAATAGGGAGAGTCTGAATTTGGGAGGTGGCTGAGTAATGATGCTTGTTTTTAAAATGAGATTCTTATTTAGGGAGAAACGTGTCCTTGGCGATGTCAAAGAAAAAATGAGGGGCCCCTCTTTCTTCCCTTTTTGTAAAGGTTTCCGTTCCTATGAGATGGCACAGTGTCTGACTTGGGACCCTTAGAGAGTTATTCCTTTTGGTTAAAATTCTGAACTCTAGAATCCTCCTTGGAAGTAAAAGTGGAAACCTTTTAGAGAGCCAGCTTTCCTGAGTTTTTTTTGAATCCTAAGGAGCAGTTTCAAGTCTGACAAGGTGGGGCTGGGGAGGAGGCTGGGGTTCGGGGAAGGGGGCCTCTCCCCGTAGTTCTGCCCCAGGTGGTTTCCAGGTGACACTGATCACTCAACCCTGCTCACAAACAGAAACACACATAAGCCCAGGTCCCCGTGGCCTGGGCCTCGGAGGAGACAGGGCGGCCTGCTGAGACCCAGCACCGTGGCCTTCAGAAATGCCAGGCATCGGGGGTCTCTCCCGTGCCCCATCCTCTCCACTGTGTGCAGGGCAGCCACGCCCTGCGGGCGCTGGGTTATCAGTGAAGAGGGAGGGCATGGCTTTGATGAGGGCAGCTGAGCTCTGCACAGTGGACACAAGGAGACCTCATCTGGGCCTTGGACCATCCATCCCCTCACTGCCTCCAGTGTTGGTGAGGACAGTCAGGAATGGACTGTATTCCACCAGATGGAGAGCCACTAGTTTTTAGCAGATTTCCCAGAGTTCCTCCTTCTCCTTCTGAAATCATCGGTGTGTACTTTTCCTGCCTGTATTAACAGTCCATGAGAAGGTAAAGGACAGGGCACAGCAAGCTCACTCAGAGGACTTTCTATGCAAACCCAAGAAAAAGAGACCCATTTACAACTCTGTGGTGGCGGAGCCCCCCTTCCTGCCCCACGCCTGTCACTCTTTGTCCAGTTTCCCGGGCTTTTGTGGGGGTCTGTACAACTATTTGTCTTTTTGCATAGAGTAGAAGGGGGCGGGAGGAGGAGCAGGGTGAGGGAGAGGAGAAGAAAGGAAAGCACGGCTGTGGCTTCTCCAGAGCGCGCTTAGGGCCCAGTCATTTTGGTTAGGGGTTTGTGGAGTCGTTGCTAGACTTCCCACAGATTCGAGTGAGCTCTTATTTCACAGTTCAAGCAAATACGCATTCGGTGGCATTATTTGTGCTGCAGAATGGTCACAGAAGAGGCAACTGTAGTGCACATCGGCGACATCACTATCATTTCAAGGAATAAAAGTCAGCAGTAACATATGGTGATGTATAATAAAACAGGTGCCAATCTGTGACCCCCAAAACCTTGTGAAATTACAGGCCCTTTCCCCCCTCCTTATTCTAATGGGTATTTTATAGGATCATAACGGATGACACAAAGGTCTGGTAATTGCTGAAACTTACAGAGTATTTGCTAGAGGGCAGAGACAATTCCGAGGACATACAACAAAAACAAATTTTTAATCTTGTTGATTTGAACCGCTTGCAATCAGGTACAGAGCCAAGAATTAAAATCTTTAGAAACAGTCGTAAATTGGGATCACATGTGCTTGTGTATCAAGCATGTCTATGCGTTACTGGAAGCTCTTTGTCTTAAATGTGTACACAAAGACGATCTTAAGACTATGTATTTATAATATTTAAAAACATGTTTTAGATATTTATGCTGCACAAAAGCACCTTTGATTTCCCATGGCTTTCTGGGGGTTGGGGGGTGGATTGCTTTTCAATTAGTTTTGGTGGCTTATTAAGTCTGTTTTCCAATCTCTCCCTCCCCTCACCCGTTTCTCTTTCCCAATCTCTGTCTCTCCTTAAAACAAGGCAGCTAAGTTGCCCTTGAACCAGTTTCAGACTTGAAAGATTTAGTAAACAAAAACGCTTTATAACATTTTCGGTGGGAGTTCTCAACAGATGTATTCGTCCTCTTGCGGCTTTCCCCGCTGTTTGATCTTTTCCTCCAGAGAAGCTCGTTATAATAGGATGGACAAAACCCCAGGCGGGATAATTATGCTGAAGTGGGCCAGCAGCCAGGACGCTGCGTCCATCCTTCAGGACGAACGCTGTCACCCCTGCAAGGCTGCCCCAGCCAGTGTGGCCGCGGGCCCCCGAGAGACCCAGGGGAGGGATGGCTGTCTGGATCCGGCGACAGGTCAGAAGCTTGTAATTGGGCTGGGCCTCTTTTTAGCCGCTAGAGTAAGCCTGACCCATGACCTTTAGGGAACAAAAGCATGGAGTGAGGCTAAGCGGTGGAGATGCTATCATCGAATCAGGATGTCTGGTCAAGCAGTTTTATTTTCTTTTGTTTTGAGTTATTTCAAGTTGCTGTTTGCTGCTGTTTCTAGAGTAAAGCAATCAAGTCAACATAGAGAATTCAAGTCTTTCAGGAATAAGGCCAAATGTGCTCCTTTAAGTTATGCTACTGTAAGGTGGCAAACAGGTATTTATTGCTTTGGACAGTCATATAAAGGGAGGTTCTTGTTGGTGAGGTGAGGTTTCAGGTGAGCAAGGCAGATGAGTCCTGCCACCCCTCTCTGATTGCCTCTGTCACCAGGAGGCGGGAATACTTCTAGCTCCAGTTTCAGCGCCCCTCCCACCCCCACCCACCATGTGTCCCTGTCTAAGAGCCACAACATTGAGAGCTGAGGCCTTGTTCAGTCCAGCCAGCAGCTGGCCACTGAGCGTGGGCCTTGGTTATCCAGCACCTCTGACCTGGCAGTGGGCAGGGGATTGGCGGGGAGTGGCATCGGGCCAGGCTTCCTTCTGGAGCCCTGCTCTGGTCTGTTATCCCACATCTGACTGTCATCATTTTCTGTCACTTTCTGACAAGTTGCCCCAAATTTAGTGGCTTAAAACAACATGGATGTGTTATCTCAGTTGGTGGCTCAGGCGTCCAGACTTGGGTTAACTGGGTCGTCTGCTCAGGCTGTCACCCGGCCGAAGTCAAGGTGTCAGTCAGGGCTGCAGTCCCACCTAAGCTCTTTCAAGTTCACGGCCGAGGCCAGATTCACTTCTTATACTTGTAGAAACAAAGCCCTCAGCTCTGAGAGGACTCGCACTTTCCCTGCCAGGTGACCACCTTCAGAGCGTGGCCATTGGCATCTTCAAAGCCAGCAGCAGTGTGTCTCTGATGATGTTCTCCCTTCCTGACCTGCACAACCTCTTTTAAGGCACCTGACCTGATTATGGCTGGTCCAGAATAATCTCCCTTGTGATTCACCAGAGTCAGATAGTCAGGAACTTTAATTATATCTATAAAATCCCTTCACTTTTGCCAGACTATATAATCACAGAGTGATATCCTGTCATCACCACAGGTCCTGTGCGCTCTCGAGAGGGAGGGGATTATACAGAGCATGTGCCCGGGGGATGGGGGTGGATCTTGGAAGAACTCCACCTGCCACACTGATTAGAACATTCCTTTTATTTCCAAATTAAAGTTTTAATGTTCTAATCAGCCAGTTGCTACTGTGGTTTGGATATCCTAGGTATTATAAACATTTCATTATTTGTCCAGTAATGAAAGAAATTCAAACTAGAAACTCTTTAGTGGACATAATCTCACAATCCTTGAGAATACTTACAGCTCTACACTTAATTGTAAGTTTTGTTAATATCACATCACTGTTATTCAGTCTAACTTGTGTATATCAGAGAAGCCTAAAGGCATGAAGTAGAGATGAAGGTGACTTTAGAAATATTTAGTGGTTCCAAATTTGGGGGTATCAGAAAAGAATATGTGTATATGATTATTTTCACACAAATATAAAACTATTAATTGAAAAAAACATAAATCTATAATAAATTCTATAATAACTTTCTAATCTTGTATTTTATTAATCACAAAAATATGCCCAGCCTTTTAAGAAGTAGTGTGTGTGATGTGTACGTGTGTGTGTGTATGTATATAAAGCCTGATATATTACAATATATAGTTCTATGTATAAAATTACATGTAACCTAATTTATTCTATCTATGGACAATTCTTGAAACACACAGATTTTTATACCTCGGGCAATACATCAATACCTGTCTAGAAAATAATTGATCTATTCTAGTTTTCAGATGAGGGGTGTATCATTAAATAAAAGTCTAAGGAAAATGAGACTGGTGTAGTGCCCCAAGGTTCATGAGAAAACTGAAACTAGAATAAAGATCTCCCAGCCCTGTGAAGCTTCTGAACATGTCACGCTGCTTAAACTTTGAACCACAAACGTCTAAGTGTCTCTGCTCAAAGAAAATCTGCAAGTTAACAGATCCTTTTTGCCTGGCGAGTTCGAGAAGCCACTCTCCTACACATTATAGGCAGACCTTGGAGATATTGCAGGTTCATTGCAGACCACTGCAACAAAGCCAGTCACACAAAGTGTTTGGTTTCCCAGGGCATATAAAAGTTATGTTTACACTATACTGTAATCTATTAAGTGTGCAGTAGCATTATGTCTAAAAAACCAATGTACATACCTTAATTGAAAATACTTCATTGCTGAAAAATCCTAACCATCTTCTAAGCCTTCAGCAATTTGTCGTTTTTGTTGTTGTTGTTGGTGGTGGTGGTGGAGGGTCTTGCCTTTATGCTGATGGCTGCTGACTGATTAGGGTGGTGGTTCTTGAAGGTTGGGGTGGCTATGGCAATTTCTAAAAATGAGACAACAGTGGAGTGGGCCACATCGATTGACTCTTTCACGAATGATTTCTCTGTACCATGCAATGATTTGATGGCATTTTACACACAGTGGAACTTCTTTCAAAATTGGAGCCCATCCTCTCAACCCTGCCACAGCTTTATCACCTAAGTTTATGTAATATTCTAAATCTTTTGTTGTCATTTCAACAATCTTCATGCATCTTCACCGACAGTGGATTCAGTCTCAGGAAACTGCTTTCTTTGCTCATCCTTAAGAAACAACTCTTCATCCCATTATAGTTTTATCATGAGACAACAGCAATTCAGTCACTCACATGTTCAGGCTCCACTTCAAATCCTATTCTCTTGCTATTTCCACCTCATCTGCAGTTACTTCCTCCACTGAAGCCTTTAACCCCTTGAAATCATCCATGATGGTTGGACTCAACTTCTTCCAAACACATGCTTATGTTGATATTTTGACTCATGAATCCTGAACATATTTAATGGCATCTAGAATGGTGAATAATTTTAAGAGGGCCTTCAATTGACTTTGCTCAGAGGAATGACTGTCTATGGTAGCTATAGCTTTACAGAAAAGATTTCTTAAATAATAAGACTTGAAAGTCAAAATTACTCCTCAATCCATAGACTGCAGAATGAATATCGCATTAGCAGGCATGAAAACAACATGAATCTCATTTTGCGTCTTCATCAGAGCTTTGGGGTGACCAGGTGCATTGTCAATGAGCAGTAACATTTTCAAAGGAATCTTTGTCTGAGGTCTTGACAGTGGACTAAAATATTCAGTAAGCCATGTTGTAAATAGATGTGCTGTCACCCAGGCTTTGTTCTTCCATTTATAGAGCACAGGCAGAGTAGATTTAGCATAAATCCTAAGGGCCGTAGGATTTTCAGAATGGTCAATGAGCACTGGCTTCAACTTAAAGCCACCAGCTGCATTAGCTCCTAACAAGAAAGTCGGCCTATACTTTAAAGCTTTGAAGCCAAGCATTGAGTTCTCCTCTCCAGCTATTAAAGTCCCAAATGGCATCTTCTCCCAGTGTAAGGCTATTTTGTCGACATTGAAAATCTGTTGTTCAGTGTAGCCACCGTTGTTAATCATCTGAGCTAGATCTTTTGGATAATTTGCTGCAGCTTTTATATCAGCACTGCTGTTTCACCTTTCACTTTTATGTTATGGAGATGACGTCTTTCCTGAAACCTCATGAACCAGCCTCCAGTAGCTTCAGACTTTTCTTCTGCAGCTTCCTCACCTCTCTCAGCCTTCATAGAATTGAAGAGAATTAGGTCCTTGCTTTGGATTTGGCTTTGGTTTAAGGGAATGTTGTAGCTGGTTTGATCTATCCAGACCACCAAAGCTTTCTTCGTATCAGCAATAATTTTGCTTTCTTATCATTTGTGTGTTTAATGGAGTAGCACTTCTAATTTCCTTCAAGAACTCTTCCTTTGCATTCAAAACTTAGCTATTTGTTGCAAGAAGCCTAACTTTCAGCCTGTCTTGGCTTTTGACATGCCTTCCTCACTAATCTTAGTAATTCCTAGCTTTTGGTTTAAAGTGAGATGTGTGCAACTCTTCATGTCACTTGAACACTTAGAAGCCATTGTCGGGTTATTGATTGGCCTAAATTCAATATCCCTGCTGTGTCTCAGGGAATAGGGAGGCCCCAGGAGGAGAGAGATGGGAGACCAGCTGGTCCATGGGGCAGGCAGAACACACACAGCAATTATCAATTATATCTGCTGTCTTATATGGGCACTGGTCATGGAACCCCAAAATAATTATAATAGTAAATCAACAATCACTATCATAAATGTAATAATAATGAAAATATTTGAAATATTTTGAGAATTACCAAAGTGTGACACAGAAATACAAGGTGAGCAAATGTTGGAAAAATGGCGCTGATAAACTTGCTCAGCAGAGGGTTACCACACATTTTCATTTTGTGAAAAACACAGTATCTGTGAAGTGCAATAGAGCAGAGTGCAATAAAATGAGATCTGCCTGTAGTTGGGAGCAGAAAACGACTGAGCAGGCAAGGTAGAGAAAGATAAAGGAAACAAGGTTAATTCCAAGTTCCTCTTGAATGAGGTTTTCTTTCCATCACAATTTTGTTGGAAGTGAATTAACTGAATCTCAAGCAAATGCAAATTCAATTATAAGTCAGAAAGCCTGCTTTAAAGCAAAATGCAGTGACAAATCTCCTTGGATAATCTAGAGTTTGGGATACTGCATGCAGCTGTTCTCTTAAATCAAGGTGGAAAATAGAGATTTGATTATAACTCCTAAATGAATTTTAAACAACTTTATTGAGATATAATTTACAACATAAAATTTACCTGTATTATGATTTTTAGTACATGTGCTGAGTTTTGCAACGATCATAATCACTTTTAGAACATTTTTATCACCTCAAGAAGACACCTCATATCCATTTACAGTTAATCCCATCCCATTCCTAGATCTCATCTTTTGTCCTAGCCCCCAGCAATTACTAATACACTTTCTGTTTCCACAGATTTGCCCCTTCTCAACATTTCATACAAAAAGAATCACAATATTTGGTCTTTTGCGTCTTTTTTCTTTGACTTGGTATGAGGTTTTTGAAGTTTATGTTGCAGAATCGACCAGAACCATATTTGTTTTTATTGCTGATTAGCATTCTGTTGTATGGATCTAGTTGTCTCTCAGTATCTCTAAGGGACTGGCTTCAGGAACCACCATGAATACCAGAGTTTGTGGATGCTCAGGTCACACAGTTGTCCCTCCTTATCTGCAAATTCTGCATCCACAGGTTCAACCAATCTTGGATGATAAACCCAGTACTATATTTATTGAAAAATTTTTGCATGTAAGAGCCATGTTGTTCAAGGGTCATCTGTATACCACAGGCTGTTTAATCCATTCATGGACTGGTGGACAAGAGGTTTGATTCCACTTTGTCTATTATGATAATCCTATTATGAACATGGGAGTGTAAGTCTTTGTGTGAATATATGTTTTTCATTCTCTTGGACAGATACCTAGGAATGGAATTTTTGGGTCATGTAGTAAATTAAAGTTTCACTTTTAAGAAACTGTCCAACTGTTTTCCAAAGTGGCTATTCCATTTGATTTTATCCCATCAGTAATACTTAAGGCTTCTGTTCCTCTGTATCATCAATGATATTTGTTATTTATGTTTTTTAAAAAAGAAATCATAGCCATTCTAGTGGATGTGAAATGGCACCTCATTATGGTTTTAATTTGCACTTCTCTAATGACTAACGGTGTCGAGCATCTTTTCATGTGCTGTTCGCTATTTGTGTATTTTCTTTGGTGAAATGTCTATTCAGGTCTTTTGCCTAATTTATGATTGGGTTGTTTGTCTTATACAGATGGTCCCCAGCTTACGATTGTTAGACTTCTGACTTTTTTGACTTTACTATGCTGCAAAAGCAATATACATTCAGTAGAAGCTGTAGTTTGAATTTTGATTTTTTTCCCCTAGACTAGTGATAGGCAGTATGACAGACTATCATGATGCTGGGCAGGGGCAGTGAACCACAGCTCCTAGTCCCCGACACAGGCATGATGAACAGTCAGTACACTTACAATCATTCCGTATCCATACCATCATTTTGTTTTTCACTTTCACTACAGTATTCAATAAATTGCATGAGATATTCAATACTTTATTATAAAATAGGATTTGTGTTAAATGATTTTGCCCAGCTATAGGCTAATGTAAGTATTCTGAGTACATTTAAGGTAGGTTAGGCTACCCTGTGATGTTTGGTAGGTTAGATGTATTTTCAATGTACAATATTTTCAACTTACAATGGACTTTTGAGCTGTAAGTGAATCATAATTCAAGGAAGATCTATATGTTGATCTGTAAGACTTCATTTATATTCCTAGTATAAGTTTTTTTTTTATCAGATATATGATTTACAAATATTTTCTTCCAGTTTACAGGTTGTCTTTTCATTTTCCAGATGATATCTTTTGACGCACCCAAGTTTTAAATTTTGTGAGGTCAATTTATTATTTTTTAAAATGTATCTGCTTTTATTGTCATATCTAAGAAAACTTTATCTAACTTAAGGTCTTGAATATTTTCTCCTCTGTTTTCTAAAAGTTTTACAGTTTTAGCTCATACATTCAGGTCTCTGATCCATTTTGGGATAATTTTTGTGTATGGTGTGAGGTAAGGGTCTAAGTTCACCTCTTGGTGTGTGGATATCCAGTTGTCCCAGCACCATTTGTTGAAAAGTTATCCTGTCCGCATTGATGTGCTTTGTTACTTTTGTTGAAAATCAACTGATCTTAGGTACAAGGCCTTAAACCCACTTTCCAGCATGACTTTGATCTTGCTTTTGAACATGTGAGATAGTCCAGGATCTGAGCCTAACAATAAGACAGTGCTGTGAGGAACAGGAGATTTCTGAGCATCTGTCTGCTTATTTCCTCCCTCTTCCCCATTCGTTGGATAGTCACTTGCACACACAGTGCCATCTATTCAGACCTGTGCAAAAGATCAGCACAACCTCATGTATCAACTTCCAACATGTTAGCATATATCTTCCCAAGGGAAAAAATTTGATGACAAAATGTTATTTCAAAGGCTTTCCTTCCAACTTTGGATTAGTTAGAAGCTACATCAAATAAGATAATGCACGTGAAAATGTTTCAAAACCATAAAATGCCAAACAAATGTTAGGAATTATCATTATTGCACGCAGGGGATAAGAGTAAACAGAAGCAACAGTCAAGCTTTTAGAGGACTTAAACAGACAAAATATATGACAATGTCAACATAAGAAGGTAAAAACCAGATTTGCAGATAATCCACCTGTGGGTTGTTGAAAGTCAACTTTATCTGCATTACCTAAAATATCAAGGAGTTGGGTCAGGATCAAAGAGGTTCCTTTTGCTTGGTTGGATACGGAGGATAAAGTTGTCTTAGTAATCGGTATGTTCTCTTGAAGTGAAGTAGAAACTTTGCCCTGAGATATTGATTTCTCTTGTTAATGGATGGCCTTCCTTCAAGGGTGTAGAAAGAATTAGCAACTGCTTTCATAATGCCAATTTAAGTATGCAGAAAACCCCAAATAACTTAAAATCTCTCCTCTCCACAGTGAGATACTTTGCTTGAAATTTCCAGGATTAGTGAACACGTTAAGGGTAATTTATGCAGGTCTATGTATTTGTATTGAGTTGAGGCATTGCTCCTTAAACCTAATAAAACACTTTCCTAGGGTGATAGCTCTTATTAATCCCATGGCTAGCTGCTGTCATCTAGTGGACAACTAAGTCCTGGGAGGTTGCACAGGGGCCAGATCAAATTTGGAGAGAAGGAATTAGGGGAAAGTGGTAGAATCCTGTGCAGGTTGCTGCTGGAGCAGGTAATGTAGAAATGGGAAGGTCCAGGCGATTAGCAGGAATCAAAAGGGTATTGCTGCCCTAAAGGTCTGGAAAGAGATCCCAAAGAGAGGGAAGGCAGAGGCGGATGGTTGTTCTGTGTTTCCATTGCAGAATTTCGCCTCTGACCATCCCTGACTCTGTTAATGGTGGACATTAATATTTTCAGCTGGCAGACTGCTCTGAGTTCTCAATCCTTAGACTGTTCACTACATCATTTCATTTAGTGTTTCTCAGGCACCTCCTGTCCCCTTCCAGCATTCAAATCCTGGCTATTTCGTGACAGTGTTTATTAGTTTTTATTGACCACAGCTCTTCAAGGATGGTTATTTTTGTGTTCCCTATTTTATAGAACAGAGAGGTTTGGAGTCTTTCTCTAATACAGGGCATTAGAGGTAGACCCATGATTATAATTATAACTCAGAGACCCTTAAGCTACTCAGCTTCAGACAATCCTGTCTAAAAAGCTTGAATGTCAGAAGATTATGAGGAAACTAAAGCCACTGGAATTTTACAATGGCCCCAGATTCATTCCCTAAAATAACTTGCTGTGAATACTTGGGCAGTTGATGCCCAGAGCTTGTGGGCTCAGGAAGATTGGAGGAATGCAGCAATCATTTTTCAGTTCTTTGAGTTCCAAGGCTCCCTGTAGGTCTGTTAATAAATCAAAGCACATATGGGGAGTAAAAAGGCAGAGGAAATGGGGAGGGGCTCCAAGCTCAGAGATAAAAATTCCCAAGATAGATCCTGCCCTTATAAATGTAGAAACAAGTTGGGGAGAGAGAGATGAGGGAAATAACAAACAAGAGGAGTTATCACAGTGCCCTGGTGTGACACACAACAGGGGCTGGAAAACATTCAGCATTTGATATTAGAGAACAGAAGAAGGTGGGAAGCACATTCTGAGAATAACCTTACCGCCGCTTGCCAAGGCTTCCACGCTGGGCTTATAGGTGAACGCAAAACAGAGCCCTCAGCGGCTGGTGTCCTACGCCCCAAACGATCTTCTCACTGACATCGGTCATTCCAGAGCAGGCTTTGTATTGGTCCCTCCCACACTGCCTAGCATCAGCGCCTGACTGTCCACTCTCATCCCTCTGCATCCTTCTAGATGTCCTTAAGATCACAGTATGCTGACATTTTAATAGGGAGCTTTCACATGTCCCAAGTATACATGCATATCAAAACTGGAACTAAAAGGAGCTATTCTCTTTGATTTGGCCTTGGTATCCTGATTGCCTTCTGTTGGGCCCACCCTGATGTGGTCTTGGCCCTAAGCATCTGGACAGGTACATTTTTATAGCTGACTTGGTTTCCCTTCTGTTGCACCGCCTCCGGCTAGTTTTCCTTTTGCAGCAATTCTTAATCACATCCAATTTGCTTTCTTACTGACACTGGATTCTTTGGCCGGTCTGACCAGGCACCCATATTCATCAGAGCAGAGAGACAGGGGGAGATTTAGAACTATTTAGAAAGGCATTGTTGCCTTTTATTACCTATAGGTCCCTATACTTCTACTTTTAGATAAACTCCCTCCTCTGTGGTCCCCCATGTAGCTAAACTACCCCATCATCCCTCAACTTTGGTACCTGGTATAAGATCTTCCTGTCTGTTCCTCTGTGATCAGCCACCATCCTGGTTGTCTTCATCATCCATGTGGAGGGACTCATGTCTTCTTACACTGCAACAATGCCTGTCCCACCCCTTGAGCCACTGTCTGCTGGGATCACACTCAGAAGATTGGCACAAGTTGGGAAATCTTAAACTCCAGTATTCCAACTTCTGACCATAATTATCCCTACGTTTTTCTCCTTCCCCCGTTTCCTATATGCAGGTTGTCTAAGACCTCTAATTATCAACTCCTTTAATCTCCTTCAGTCCACTGCTTCCTTCCATCGGTAGCCCAACCTCTGCACAATGAAACATTAATTTTCATGATAATTTTTAGGTTTCCTCACTATTCTCAAGGCCTTGCAAATCAGTGTTAATCCAGCCATCCATTTAATCTCCCTGAAAATTAGCCGATCAGTTCCCCCTGCCACCAGTCATTCAGCTGTGTACATTCTATTCCTGTGGATCATCGATCACGGTCTCCAATCTCTAATGAGCCTTCACTTGGTTTGAAAGTTCCTTTTACACAATTTTCACTTACTTGCTTCCTCAGTTACCCACAAGGATATTCCAAGTCTTTAGAACTCTTTTCATCCTCACCTGCCCACTTCCCCTTCACTGTATCAATGATGGTGACCTTGCTTCTCCTTTACCAAGACAATAAGAGCCATCAGGCATGAACTCCATCAGTGTTCCACTCCTGCAGTTCAGGGGAGAGAACAGCTTGTCCCCAAACTCAGCCTTTAACCTGCATTGTGGATCCTGTTACCTTCCTCATTGCCTCCCTCAATTTGCTCTGTTATCTGTGTTCTGATCCTCTTTCTCCTTCTTAATCCCCCCCCTAACCTATGAGTAAACTCAAATTTATCCTATTTAGAATAATGAAAGAGAAAGCCTTCCATAATCCTGAACCTTTCCTATTACCATTGTCCTGTCTTTTCTATTTTTTAGAGCAAAGATTCTTAAAAAGATTGTTTATATTCTTTGCCCACATGCCCTATGTCCAATTTGCTTATTTTTAGTATTCACCATTCTTATCAAATGCATGAAGAAAAACTTAGAAGCTGAGTCATATACATGGATAATAATGAAAATACTGTTCTCTTGAATGCGTTCAACCCCTTACCCTTGATTTCCCATTCTCAAACACTTTCATGTTTCTACAGGTACTTCTCTCCAAAGCTGTGCTCCCATTAAACCTCCTTTCTTATCCCTGTTCTTATTTATTGGCCACAATCTATATCTATGTCTAACTACATATATATGTTTTTATTCCTCTGAAAATATTAATTCTAGTGTTGTTGTTTACAGAGGCAGGGAGGATGGCTCCTTCTAGTCTCTGACCTTTCCTCATGGTGCCCGTCTCCCTCTACTGTGTTAGGGGCTCTTCTCACGTGACTTGTGGTCCTTTCTTACTCATTTGCATTTAGGAATGAGTCGCCATCAGTTCCTTGGGAACTTTGTGGCATGGACAGACTCGTGTCAGCCGGTCATTGATTGGGCAGAAGCCTGCCCACATGGGGTGATGAGGAAGTTCAGGTGTTAGTATCTGACATTTTGTTGGAACAGAATCCTTCAAACTCTAAATTATGCATCTGTCTAGGCCCCAGCATTCTAGGGCCTGTAATAGACAGGGGGCTCAGAGGTCTCACTGGTTAGTACAATGACTTTTGTTTGATCTAGCTGTTTCACGTATGTGGAGCTTTTGGCCCATATCTTGACCTGTCGATTCCAATTTCTGAGCCTTTTCACTGTTATTTGTCTTAGTCCATTGGAGCTACTATAATAAAATGGATTATAAGGGACTGGGTGGCTTATAAACAACAGAAATTTGTTGCTCACAGTTCTGGAGGCTGGAAGTCCAAGATCATGGTGCCACTGTGGTTAGGTGGGGGCCCTCTCCCAGACCACAGAGTTCCTGTATTACACGAGGTGGAGGGGGCTCAGGAGCTCTCTCAGGCCTCTTTTATAAGAGCACTCATCCCATTCATGAGGGTTCCGCTCTCAGAACCTAATTGCCTCCCAAAGGCCCCACCTCCCAGTACCACTGCATTGGGCATTAGGATTTCAACAGATGAATACTAGGGGGCCACAAACATTCAGCCCGTATCTGTATTGAAATGATTTTTTTTTTTCTCTTTGGTACTCACAGACAGTTGTTATTTACTGTTATCACCTCTGCTGATTTTTCATCTTCTCAAAATTTGTTGGCAGCTGTCATCTGTTGGGTCCTCTCGTGTTTTTACTCTTACAGTACACAGTTTTTAACTTCTTGACTCTCACTATGCTAACTATAATGTAGAGAGTAAATTCTTTACCCTCAGTTATTAAAGAAGCAGAATTAAATATATAATGTTCAATCTACCATGTTTAATTGGAAATCTCCCAGCTCATCTTTTAACCCTATTTTAATCAGACTTTTGGCCCCATGCCCTGTTTAAAAACCAATGACATCCTTATTCCTAAATCTAGTTGACCATTTTCAGTTTTTTATCCTACTTGTCTCCTGCAACTAATGTCTAATATTTTCATAAAACTTTCCTCTCTCTTGGTTTCTATTAAACTGCCATCTTGGTTTTTCCTCTTTCCTTTCTTTCAGTCATTCATAGTCCAACTTGCTGGTTCCTCTCCTTTTGCCCACCTCTTAAAATACGATTTTATCGATGACCTATTCTTGGCTCTCCTTGTCTCCTTTCTAAAAACGTCCTGACTTTTCTCAGGCTCTAACCAACTTTTTTCATTTTGTTTTTCACATTTAAAAATTTATTTTGCTTTCTTCCTCCAAAGAGACAAAAGAAATGATCAAATGAGCACTCCTGCAACTCGGTGCTGTGCCTTCATTGCCCCGTCTGCATCTCCACCCAGTCTCGCGTCTGTCTTCTTGTTATGTTTTGTTTTGTTACAGGTACTCGTGTTCTTATCTCAATGCAGTTCTTTCACCCCCACCTGGTCTCTTCCCCTCTCACTGTTTCAAGACTTACCCTACTATTGATTATGTCTGTTTCTCTCATCTATCTTCAACATCTTTACTGAATTTTTGATAGCAGTTCGTTAACTTGGTCAAGACTCTCCCATTTCAGAAACAAAAACAAATATGACACCAAACCACTTTTTCTCTATCTACCAATGAACTGTTTATACATTTTGTTCCCTTTCCTCATCTCCACTCACATCTCAACATCCAACCTTAATTTCAGTCTCATTGGCGCAGATGAGCACATCTCTTCTCCCTGTTACTAAACCCAGCAGACAAATTTCAGTTCCTGTCTTAGGTTCTCAGTGACATTTTACTCTCTTGACTGTTTCTTCAGTCTTTAAACAGTTTTGGCTTCAGCTTCTGTGGCATCATAGCTTCTTGATTGCCCTCCTCTCTCCATGGCCCTGCCTTCATTTTCTCTTTTGCAGGCTTCTTCTCTGCAGACTCATTAAATACTGGAGTTCATATAGCTTCATTGGAGCCACTTGTGACTTCTCTCTTAGTATGCTTTCCCCAGTCACTTCTCCCATGGCCACAGCTACCTATGCACTTAAGACATTTACTTTTTAAAAAATCTCAGGCTAAGTTGAAGGAAGAACTCACCATTTATTAACTGAAACACAAAGCTGAATTTGTTACTTATTCATAAGGGAGAGTTATGATTGCTTTTTAGGAAAAGCCTCTTCCAAACAAAGCAGACTACTGATTTTACATTGGATTTTCAGGAATTATCCAGTTCAGAGAATGGGCTGACGACAGCTGGGGAAGCATGGATGCTTGGGTAAGGCTGCTGTGAGTTGGTGGACTTTTCAGTATGTTCACGGAGTGAGGCACTTGCCAACTGATTATATTTCAAAAGAGGGGCACTGTTGCTCACTGGTCTGCTTTCAAAAACCTGTTCTCTGAGCATATGATTGATTAAGCCAATTTCAAGCTGGTTGTAATGGCAACTGGTTGCCATGCCTACAAAACAATAAGTCTATTTCAAGGACTATGGGAAATTATTAAATTCTTCATTGAGCCATTAAAAAACAAAACAAATAAAAAACAAAAACTGAACTTCAACTGTCCAAACATGTATTTGTTTTTCCAACTTGGATATCTCAATAGCACTTAAATGCAACATGTCCAAAAATTAAGTGTGTGTTCTTCCTTCCAAACTTGACCCTTCTCTTGAAAGACCCATCTATCCATCTAGATTAGGAGTTGGCGATTTTTTTCTGTAGAGGGAAAGATAATAAGTGTTTTAAAGTTGTGAACCACAGAGTCTCTGTCATGACTACTCAGCTCTGCCATTCAAATATGAAAGCAGCCGTAGGCAATACGTAAACAAATGGGCATGGTTGTCGTCCAATAAAATTTTATTTACAAAAGCAGGCACTAGCCCAGGAGTTAGGATTTCTTACCATAGTTTGACCATCACTGACCTAGATGGTCCAGCCATTAACATAGGAATTGCTTTGGACAGCCCTTTCTTTGTCGTGTAACATCCTATATATATGCCAGCATGTTATGGACTTTGCTTTTTGGACTAAGCACCTCCTGTTCTATTTTCTCAGAACAGCATGTCCTCCTTGCTGAGAAATATGCCTAGAAAACAGCAGTGCCTCCCAATAGGACCTTACCCTTAACCATAATGTTTTTTTCTAAGGATGGACAAGTGATTGAAGTTTGACTAATCAGGGAATTTTTTTCAAATGGAATTAAATTTCAAATAAGATTCTTTCTTCTCTGGCTGTAAAGATGGGAATCTTGGGCTACTGGCAGGATGTTCCCCCACCTCGGCCTCAGCCCTCATTCTTGGCAGGCAAGGAACCACTGCTCTGAGAGACCATGCCCTGACACTCGTGTCCCTGGCTTCCGTCGCTGCCATCCCTGGGTTTCCTGAATTTGGGGAACTGTAAGCTAATAACACTCTCCCCACCTCTCTTTTTTTCACCCGTATGAGTGTTCAAGTTACATGTACCTAAGGAGTCCTGGCTGGTAGACTTCCTAAATACCTTCTAAACCCATTCACTTTTCTCTTGTCGTTATCCTGCCACAGTCTAGAGCTCCTCCCATCTCAGGAGACCACATAACTCTACCCCTAACACTCTAGCTCTCTTGGCACTTGCAGTGCTTTTCTCAAACTGCCTTCAAGATAATCATATAGAAAATAAAATCTGAACATGGCATTCCCCTGCAGAAAACCTTTCAATGTATTTCTACTGCCCTTAGGATAAAAGCAAAGACTTTCCCACTGTCCTCTTGCATGTCCGGCCTCCCCCACCCCCTATACCACGTCCCTCATTCCCTCTGCTCTAGCCCCTCCTGCTGTCTTTTCAGGTCTTAATACCACATTCACCTCAAGGCATTTGCCTATGCTGTTCCTTCCTTCTGAAATGCTCTTCCCTTCACCCTCTTTGTGTAGGTAGCAACCATCCATCTTTCAGCTCGCAACTCAGTTTCATGCCCTTGGCAGAACTTCCCTTCTCTCTACAGACCAGGTCAACCTGCATTTTTCTTCACCATACCTTTGGCACTCTGACATTTCTTCAGAGATTTCAATGTATTTTATAATCATATGATTCTCTGGGTAATCATCTGATTTATATCTAAACATCCTCCTACTCTATAAACTCCATGAAGGTAAGGATTGTGTCTGTTTTGCTAAATACCAAATTTCCAGTTCCCTGTGATAGGTAGAAAGTCCTTCAAAGATGCCCACACCTTGATCCCTGGATCTTGTGAAGATGTTACCTTACACAGCAAAAAAAACTTTGCAGATTTAATTCAGATTATGACCCAGTCTACTCACATCACTCCTTAGAAGCAGAGAAATTTCTCTGAGAGACACCTCAGAAGAGGATGACAGCAGAGAAGTGTGGCAGGAAGGAAGTCAGGTCTGAAGTGGGAGGGGAACGCCACCTTCAGCTGCAGCAAGGTGCCCTGTGGAAAGTGTGACAAAGAAGCAGACTGCCCCTGACAGCCAGCAAGGAAGTTGGAGCCTTCAGTCCTACAACCACAAGAAAGTAGATTCTGCCAATAATCTCAAACGAGACTGGAAGCAGTTTCCTCCATCCCCAGAGGCTCCAGAAGGGAACACAGCTCTGCTGCCACCTTGATTGCAGCCTGGTGAGATGTGGAGCAGAGAAACCTGCCCAACCAACCCAGACTCCTGACTAAGAAAACTGGGAGATGGTGTGTGTGTTGTTTTAAGCCACTCAGTCTGTGGCGGTTTGTTAGCACGGAAAACTAATGTACTACTCAAGTGTGCCTGACATGTTCTAAGTGCTCAGTAAATACTGAATGAACTGGGCAGTCTCACTTGGTTCTAAGAATTCAACTGCTGAAAGGTCAAAGTTGAGTATTCTAGCCTAAATCTGTCTCCTCACCTCCTGGCCTTGTATGTTCAACTGTCTAACAGAGATCACTACCTCTGTGTCCCATAGACACTTCAAATCTGACATGTCCAGAAATGAACTCCTTTTATGACCCCATCTATTCTGATTTTCCATCATTGATTCTCTCCCTTCCTTCACTTTCCCCATTCAGTATAATTCCTGTGATTCTCTCTCATTAGCACTCTCATCACCTTCCTAGCCTCTGGCTCATTGCTTCTTTTAGGAGTCGTGTTCTAACCAAGCCTTGGCTGTCTAAGACTATTCAAGTCTTGTGTCTGGTCTCCATCCTCCTCTCCCACTTGCTCAGGCTCTACATCCCTGCAGGCCTGCACGCACTCTTCTCTGCTACAGCTGCAGGCCACTGTTCCTGGTGCTGCCCTGCTGCTGATGCTGGATGCCCCCATTCGAGAGGCAGTCCAAATGCAGTCCGTCTTCTCAAACTTTTCATGCCAGCTCCCAGCCCCACCCACACATCCAGGTAGCCTTGAGCCTTGTTTCCTTTGCACCCCATTCTTTCCTCCTCGCTATTCACACTACCTTTTAAATATTATGAAATGTATGGGCCTGTCTTACTGCCCTGGGCTTTATTCAAGTGTGCATCCCAGAGCCTGGCAGAGGGTCTGGGTTATAGCTTTTGTGACTAATGCTAGAGGAATGAATACATGGACCAATGAATTCTCTTATTGCCTGGTTTTGTGTCAGTGAACAGTTCTAGACACGTGCATCTCAGAACAGCTGCAAAAGCAGCACCTGGAGAAATGAAAATTCTTATTCCTCCTTCCACCCCACCCCACACCCTTCACCCACCAGATCTCTGAGAGTGGGACCGGAAAATCTGTGCGTAAATAAGCCCTCCAATTACTATGGTATCGCTTATATGTGGAATCTAAAAAATGCAACAAACTAGTGAATATAACCAAAAAGCAGATTCACAAATATAGAGAGAAAAAACCAGTGAGAAAAGGGAAGTGGGGAAGGGTGATATAGGGGTAAGGGACTAAGAGGTAGAAGCTGTTATGTATAAGATAAGCTACAAGGACGTATTGTGCAACACAGGAATATAGCTAACATTTTACAATGACTATAAATGGAGTATATCCTTAAAAATTGTGAATCACTGTATTATACACCTGTAACTCATATAATATTATACAGCAACTATGGTTCAGTAAAAATTTAGGTAAGCCCCCGCATGATTCTGATGCACCCCAGTTTGAGAGCTGCTGTTCTAGAATGCTCCTGGGGTTTATTTTTAGAGAATCCAGGAGAATGCTTCCAACTCAGCTGAGCTTCCACTGCAACCAACCAGAAACAGTGACTAGAGAAAGGGGCGTGGCAGGAGATGCCCCTGTCACGGACCGGAGAGCTGCAGTGCCTGACCCCAACGAGGAATCAAAGAGGCACATTTGATCCGCATACGGGCACAGGTCTGAAGGTAAACTGAGAATAGCTTTTATGTTCTGGAATTCAAATTGAGGCACAGCATTTTTGTGGCCTTGTTTTTTTATGTTTCAATGGCACCCCTGGAATTTTGCCCTGCCGCAAAGCATGTTAGAATAAAAGAGAAAAGGGCGGGGATCTGTATTAAGAACTCCAGAGAGTACGCTGAAGTATCCACACAACTGTTTCCTCCAACGGTAGGTTTTGGCCACAGAGAAAAGTAGGAAAATCCAGAACTACTTTCTTTCTTTTTTTTTTTTTCCCTCAAAATCTGACTCTGCCCAGCCAATCACTGACGTCTGGACCCTGAGCCTGACTTGTGTGGTCCTGGTATCCTTACTGGAGTGGTTTTTCATGAGTCAGTGTGATTTTCACTGGTGCACACATTGAAACAGGGCAGACCAGGTGGGAGGCAGCCTTGCTCTGGGGAGAGAAGGGAACCCCCAAGCCTCCTTCCCCAAACCCTTGCTTGTGACCAAACATATCTGCTCCCACAGGATTAGATCTGGCCAAGGGCATAACCTTGTTCACCTCACTTATGTTTTCCTTACAGATATTAGCGGTACGCACATCTGTCTGTGTGGTAACATGTGCATACACATGCATGTATTTCCTTAGGAGCCTTGTAGTTTTGTTTGACTTTTGCTATAGACAGTAGCAACAGAAACATGTACTTTTTTTTTTTTTGCCTACATAATTCCATAACCAAGTAGTCACAAATGGTGAAAATAAAATCTCTGATAGTTTTCTCAATGACTGACTTAGCCTTTTAACTTCTCCTTTCTTCCAAGCTGTATTTATGTAACACACTCTGAAAAGCAATGCTTGTAATTGTACCCAAGTGAATCATTATAGTTTTCAGCAATTCCAGGAGGCAGTGGAGAAGAAGTATCAAGCCTTTGAAATAAGACTGGCTCCACTGAAGTAATTACACCCTCTTGGCCCAAGTAAGGCTGGCGTGGAAAAAGCACTCACATTCCTCAACCCAAGGCATGCCATTTTCCATTCTTTGGGATTTAAACATATTCTGCTAGTCAAAATATTAAGATTTGAGAAATATCTGTGGGGTTCTTTTAAGTAGGGATTTTAAGCATTTATTTTCTTTAGAAATTTGTATATAATTATTTGGATAGAAAACTAGAAGAACGCTTTATGTGCTTCTAAAAAAAATAATGATTTCCCAGCCACCTCAAACAATTCCATAAAATTGCCACTTGTGTTTAAAATGGCACTAATTACCTTCACCACATTTATTATGCTAACCATTGCCTTCCACGTGACCTACAAGAGCAACAACCGTAGACCTTCCTTTTCTAACATCCGCGTGACTAAGGAATTAGCTTCAGACTCAAGATGACTATTTGAGGAGATAGCTGCCTTTTGCTTTCTCTGTCAAATATATTAGAGAAACTTAAGCAAATTGCCGTAAACTGCTCTATATAGTACCAGAAATAGATGAAAAAAAAAAAACTACTTCTTTTGGAATTTTATAGAGTAATCAGGCTTAGAGGTTTTAGGCTGCCATCGTCCACGACTCCAAGGTAGTTTGTTTGATGGATGATCATACCAAAGAGAGATGCTCCCTGTTCTGCATCTCGACTAGCTGTGATTTCTACAAGACTGAGGTACACAAGTAATTCTTGCCAGTAGGAAATTCAAAGGCAAAGGAAATTTCCTTTTTTTTTTCTTCCTTCCTGTATACTCTAAAAGTGATGTGCTTTTTTTTTTTTTTTTTTTTTTTCTTTTCTCCTTTTAGTCACTGCTCAGCCAAGGGTGGTTTTTATTCACCTGGGAAGTTGTAATTCTTGGACCACAATACAAATAACTCTTATATAATTAATGTCTCAAGGAAGAATTCTCTTAAAACATGAAATGGATGTTTTCTGATTTAAAATTAAAAATTCAAGGCTTATTCTCAGTTCTCACGATGGCTTTCTATTAATAGGAGCCTCTGACAACTTTGGTGTGTGTCATCATTGTATTGTTTCTATTAGCTTCTGCTCTCGTGTGCCCTCTGATCAACTCCTCAGTGCTGTCCTTCTTCCTCTTTTTGTTTCTGTTGCCATTTCTGCTGCTGTGCCTCACCTCCTCCATCCTCCTACACTGGTCCACAGCCAAGAAAATTCCCAGGGAGAAACCTTAGCCTCTGGACCCTGCAGCTCCTCTTTTTGTCTTCACTTCTGGATTAGACAGCACCAAGAAGAATCCACGCACAGGTGCTCCACTGGAGAGCTGGCTGAGGAACACAATGAATGCACCCAGCACTGTAGGGTGCAGACTGCTGTGAACACTGGTCCAAAATACATAAGAACACCTGCTGATAATGCTCCAAACTAACTTCTGACTCCCTAGGGGAGGTTCTTAGAAAGACTGGCACATGTCAGATATCCTACATGTGGTTTTTTGTTTTGGGGTTTTGTTTTTCCTGCAGAGAAAACATAATGTACAGAAGACTTTCTGGTTTAGAAACATGTTAGCCCCTTAAAGGAGGACTGTCATGGGCCATGTGTTGATATGAAGGCGCATCCTGGGGAAGAAATTTAGGCTCTCTGAGAGGAAGTTGAAGGATGTATTATTGGCAAGGAAGGTCTTCAGATGAGCCTATAGAGGGCTGCTCATTTGTCCAGCCCCACGTATAATCTTCTGAGAAGATAAACAAACAAACAAACAAACAAAAACTATGTCATATTTAGTTGTACATTAAATATATAAGCCTAATCCAGAAAGATCACCTTGTGCTTTCCTGAATGTTGGCTGGCTCGCTCCATCTCTCGGGCTGTAGAGGGGAGGCCCTTTCCCTTTGTCTCTTCCGCGTGCTCTTTATCATCATGGGTCCCCCACAGCAACATTTCTCCAAGTTGTCCTTGGAATAAATGGCATTAGGGCCATTTTGCACTTAACACACTTACGTTTCTTACTGACCCATTGTGTCATATACTCATAATATTTCAGATTGGCCAAGACTCCCTTTTTGGATTTTTTTTTACAGTATGAATAATGAAGAGGTTTATTTACATATCTTTCAGCTCGTGAGCAAGCCGAATATATGTGGTTCACTTGTTCCATTCCAACATAGGTGGGAGATTTTTGTGCCTCGTAGCCTCCGGTGCTCAGTCAGTCTATTTAGTCATGGAAGGATGCCCATAACAGTGCATTGGACTGGTGTTGGCAAATAATTTTGTGGTCAGAAACCCCTACATATCTCCAGCTCTTGGGATTACAGTCATCTTCTTGAACTAATCAGTTGGATTGCTAGCCAGGAATTACAGTTCTCCTCCCTTACTGTTGGAAAGTTGGAACCCTCCTTACTAGCACCAGGCTCCATAAAGAAAGAGATACAACTCTGTCTGACCAAGAATAAACAAATGACCCTTTGAGAACTTCAAGTGGATATTCTTTCTTTTTATTCCCTAATGAATGAGGGAATGAGTCTAGTTTCTTGTTAATTAAAACAAAAGCTGAAGGCCAATGGTAGCTTTTAATTCTTGGGTCCCTGATAAAAAAATATTATTTGTAGACAAGGGCTGAAAAAATAACAAGGCATTTTATATACTAAACTTATTTATAATTGATCAACATAAAATACCTACCTCTAATAATGTGTACACATTTAACCCCTGAGGGATCTGAGGAAAAATTTTACTTTAAGATTACCATGAGTTTTCTGTGTAATGAATCTCAATGCATATGCAAAATCATCTTTATATATGCTTGTATCTAACAGATCTCATAGAGATGCTGTCAAGTTAATTTGACCTGGGACCTGTGGTTTGTTTGCAGAATTCCTGAGGTATTGTGATTCATAATAAGAAATATCTATTTGATATTTGTCCCCTTTTCTGTCACAGAGGTACAAAAATCCTTGGAATTTCCTTTGATAAGAGCGTGTAAAGGTGTCTTTTGTTAATGAGGTGACTTTTGGAGAGGGAGCCAGAATTGGTTGCCAGAACCAATCACGTGATTAGAGGGTTGGATCTTTCAGTCCCACCCCACTTCCTAGACCTTCTGTGGGGGTGAAGTCTAGAGGTTGAGTTCAGTTGCCAACAGCCAATGATTTGATCAGTCATGCTAATGTAATGATGCCTGTGTAAAAACCCTGAAGGACTGGCTTCAGAGACCTTCAGGGTTGGTGAACACGTGGAGATTCGGGGAGAGAGATGCTGTCAGGGAGCATGGGTGCTCAGGGCCTGTTCCATCACACCTTTACCTCTGCTTCTCTTCCCTCTGACTGTTCTTGAGTTCCTTTTCTCATAAACCAGTAGCATGGTAAGTAAAATGTTTCTCTGGGTTTTGTGAGCCACTCTGGCAAGTTAATTGAAGCTGAGGAGGGGGGTCATTGGAAGATCCTGTCATAGCCAACCTAGACTTGCAATTGGTGTCTAAAGTTGGGGGAGGGGATGGTTTTGAGGGACTGAGACTTTAATCTGAGGGATCTGAAACAGCAGGACCCTGTGGGGTCCTCCCTGGTACAAATCCTTTCTGTGCTCCACCCACTCGTCACCCATTTCTTGTTTGTAAGAAATAGGCTTCATTCAGCCTCCTCGATCTTCCCTGAGTTCGAAACGGCAGATTCAAATAGTTCCCTCAGGAAAGGGAGGAAGTGCAGAAATGAGGGAGGGATAGTCAAGAAATAATACCGTCTTGGGGCAGGGTCCTGGTTCCTCCTCAAGGAATACACAAAACAGTATATTTGAGTTCTTCTGTGAGAACTGAGGCCCCCACCCAGGTGAAGGATGGCAACTTCAGGCTGAGAACAAGTTTCCTGGAGCCCCGCCCTGTTACCTCATCACCAAACAATCAGAAGAATGTTGCACCCCCTGCAGCCCTCATCCCAGATTTTCCCTATAAATACTTTTGCCCCCGAATCGTTAGGGAGTGCGAGTTTTTCCAGCATGAGCTTCCCGTTCTCCTTGCTTGGCCCTGCAATAATCCTACCTCTGCTACAGACTCTGATATTTTGGTTTGTTTGGCTTCACTGTGTGTTGGGCAAATGAACTTTTGTTTGGTAACAGATCTGACACTGTCTCCAGGTGGATGGTGTCAGAACTGAATTGTTGGACACCCAGCTGGTGTCAGGGAAGTGCTTGGTGTGGGGAGAAAATGCACACGCTGGAACTGGGTGTGGAGCTGTTGCTCTGTGGGGGCACTGGCCTGCTCCAGTCAGACCTGACCTCCTGCCTCACCCGACTGTGTGCCCACCTGCATCCACTGCTCAGTGGCCTTTCTGTGCCCTCCATGTGTTTGCCCGCAGTTAAGTTTGTTGACTGAAATAAGTCCACAGCCTAAAAGTTGAGAGTTGTGTTTTATTTGGTGGGAGGACTTGAGCCGGGATGACAGCCTCTCAGATTGCTCTGAGGGCCTGCTCCGAAGAGGCAGGGGAGGGGCTAGGATATATAGGAGCTTTACAACAAAGACCAGGTAGTTGGAGCAATAAAAGATTACTTGTTATCTAAAGAAAACCAGGTATCTCAAGTTAAAGCATTTAGTGCTTTTCTATGTATGGGAGGAAGCAAACATTTAGGCTCATTGAATTCATTCCTTTCACAAGCACTTAGCTATCTAGGGCCAGTATCCTGTCCTTTCTTATTCTGAGTCCCCTCGGAGTGCAGAGGCTGGGCTGCAGGCTTGTCTTCACTGGGGGGTGGAGGCAGCTGCTAATGACTTGATGGTTTCAGCATTGTTTACTGATGTGATTTACAACATTTTTTGTTCACAAGTCTTAGCTCTTCATCCAACTTCACATCTCTAACTGCTCTGTTACTTCTCTCTTGCAGCTCCTTGTCCTTGATCAGTTACCATGCCATGGGTGGAGGGCTGGGAGCAGGGTGAGTGGCTCCTCTGGTCTCTTCACACCCTTCAGGGCTTTCCATGCAGGGCACTCCAAGCTCCACACTCTGGGCTCTTACCCTTTGCCTAAGAAGTGCCCTCAGCTGGGGCCCCCATTCCTCTCACCCTGCACTCCACTTGTCCTGTCTCTCTCAGGCCTCCTATCCCTTCTTGGAAGTATTGTTCCCAAGGATGCCTTTTAGGGCCCCTTGAAAACACATTGAGAGCCTTTTCTGTGGGTTTCCAATACACCTGTCTTTGAGCTGCACCCCACAGGCCTACATTGCCTGTACTCGCCCAGCTTCGAGACCCAAGAAAGAGCCTGGAGTCAGTGACAGAGACATCAATGGTTTAATGGCAGTTTGATCAATTACTGCCATTGCTAAGAATTTAACCAGGATGATCTGACATCCAAGCCGGCTGTGTATTTTGGGGTGACTGACATACAAATGATAACAACAAACCAATGTTTTGTAAGCCTAAAAAGAATTAATACAGATAAAAATAAAGTCTAACAAAATATCAATCCAGAGCGTATGACATTAAGGTGTGTAATGTATTCTATTTCATTATTCAGATTTAGTAACAGTTTGCCAAACAGACTGCACAAATATCTTAGACCTGGGGCAGCAATCAGAAAACGTGACAATTCCTCTGAGTGTCATAAGATCTACATGCACTAGTGCTTGAGAATGGGGCATATGGGGAATGGTCACAGAGGTGATTCCCACATGGTAAAAGCACAGTCCATTCACTGCAAACAGGATGAACTCAGGCCAGGCCAGGCCAGGCCGATCTTTCATGGTAGTCAGGTGGCCCTATACCTGCAAGACAAGACAGGCCTAAAGGGCTGTCACGTGCCAATTCATTGTGAGCCTGGCCTGACCCTTCCCAGTCTCGAGAGGACCACACACAGAGAATCTCCTGGAAGTCTTTCTCCAGCATGTTGAATTCAGTTTTGGAGGAGTTTTTCCATTTCAATATCAGTGTTGCCCAAATGATGTATTCTTTTTAGCATATCGATTTCCAATAGAATTGTGCGCTGACAGAGTAGTAAATTCTGTTTCCAGATGATTGTTTTACTAATAGGACAACTATACTTATAAGTTTCTGTGTGATTCCTTCCTCTGCTCTCTGCTTTTCTCTGCGCTGGAAAGGATCACCAAGGCATAAGATGTCAGGAACTGATGACAGGCATCTCTGATTTCTTAATCTCCTCTTGAGTTGCCCTGACAACATCTCTGGTGAAACAAATTTATACAACAGCAGGGCAAACTACTTAAAGAAAAACAAAGCTAAATATAGCAGAAGTGGCTGTGCTGAGTTAGAATTAAGAGGTGAGGGTGTCTTAAATGACTATCTACTTAGCTGAATTGGAAGAAAATCACTTAGCTGATGAATCACAAAAATCAAAGAAACAACTTGTATGAGAAAAAATTTTCTTTCATTTTCTGAATCCCTTAAAGTTTTAGGCCAATAGTACCTGAAAAGGAACAGAATTTTTCTGGATCATTTTGTGGTTTCAGCTTCCTGAATTTTATCTGAGTCGTGCATGTATTTTATGTAACCCTGTGTAGGGCCAACTGACGTCCTTCAAAGCCTGGGCTCTAAGATGTCTGCCTGTGATCCCTCAACAGATAAAGTACATTCTTTACTGGGTGTGTTTCCCCTAACACACTAATAGCCCTCAGTAATGCCTAATCTCACAATAGCTCAGGCTGGCTTGTTGCAGCTCACCTTATCAGTCATAAACCCCACCGCCCTTCACAGACCCTAAACTTCTTGCCTCACCTACAACCCATCAGAGACTTGTGCACAAGCTGGTCAGGCACCTTGTGACCCAACCTTATAAAAGACCCCAACAAACGGCCCTTGGTGCTCATGCAGGCACCTCTTGTCTGTGTGGCCCTCTGTTGTCTATGGCAGCATACCCTAATAAACTTCTTGTCTATTCTCACCCGTCATCTCTAATAAATTCCTTTACCAACCCGCATCACCGGCTCACCTTGTCAACTACCACCACCATGTCCCACAACAATCTACAGCTTGAAAATGTAACTGTAAACATATATTAAATATCAAGCATACCTTAGAGCACATGCATGCTCTTTTCCCAAATCAATTTCTGCGTAAATTCGTAGTCAGGTGAAAGGTTAGAGCTAAGACCATGTGGCCAAGCTGGGTCTTAAATGGGGGAACTATGTAAGAATTAAGTGGAGGAGTGCTGGCTCTGGGTTTGTAAAGGCATCAGAAAAGGAGCCTGTGGTTTTTAGCATTCTTAAATGATTTTCTCTGTCTCTGCACCCTGTCCTATCTACCAGACTTTCCTAAAATGTGTTTTATCCTTTTACTACACAAAGTGCAATCTTATCTTGGTTCTTAGTTGCCTAGTTGCAATGGTTCTCAAACTTTGTTGTGCTTTGGAATCACTTGGAGAGTTGTTTATGCTCTAGTAGCCAGAGCCCCACCTCCTGGAAACTCTGAATTGGTAGATGAGGCTGGGCTTCTGTGTTACTAATAAGCTTCCTTGGTGATTTAAAGTTTTAGAGTTTTAGAACTCAGCCAAAGGGCTTAGTTCCAAATTTTCTATCCCAGTATGACAGCTCCCCAGGAGGTGATTTTGTTTTTTCCCAGTATGTTCTTACTTCTGACAACCATTTAATAATTTTTTTTTTACCCCTTGGCTTCTCAAAGTTTGTCCCAGACAAGCAGTATGTACATCAGCTGGAAGATGGTGAAAAATGCAGAATTCCAGGTCACATCCCAGACCTACTGAGTTGGAATCTGTATTTTAAAAAGATCCCAGCTGACCTGTACAATGAAGTCTGAGGGGCACTGCCTTAAAACAAAGCTGCTTGGATTCTTTCTGCGTCCATTGTGCCCACTCCTAATCTTGACTTTTAATTGTTTGCTGTTCTTGTCCTAAATAACCTCTTTTTTTTTCTTCCAAGAGTAGCTTACCACCCCACCCCGCCACCCTGATCTGGGAACTTTTCTGAAATAATTTCAGCTAATGTTGCCCTTTAGATTTCTGGCAGCCCCACAGCAGGTAACAGCTACCAAGTGTCTCCCACAGTGTTTGCACAACAGCCCAACCATAGTTGAAAAATAAATGAATTCTTCATGCTTGTCATTCTCCTTTTAGCCACAGGGCTCTTGTATATGTGGTTTTTTACTACCCAAAACTCTGCCTCTTCACTTTTTTTTTTTTAACCAATTAACTCCTAATTTTCCATCAGAGATCAAATGCAAGACTTAATTCCTCAGGGAACTGTCTCTGAACTCACTAAGTGACAGTTTCCCAAATAGAGACCCTTAAAGTACTTCTCTACTCTTTGACCCGGCTGTGATTTTATGCTGCTTAAGCAAAGGGAAAGATTAGAATTCCCCTGAAGGTGAATGCCCATATCATGCTGTCGTCAGGAGGCTAGACCTTGGACTTGGAACAACAAAAACTTAGAGCCAGGAATGAAGCTGTGGGGACTTGGGGGATGGGAATGGCTACCAACAGAGGCACGTGCTCTTTTGAAGGAAGACACCCTTAACTGAACCCTTAGTTTTCCACAGATCAAGATTAATAAGATTAAACAAGGAACCAAACTACCATGTGAAAGAGTCAACGGAAACAGCAAACTAGAAACGTAGATGCTGAAAGAGTTGAGATATTGAAACTATTGCTTGGAAAATACAGGGGAGAAAACCTGAATTACGTAATACTTAAAGCTATAAAAGAATCATTTAAAAAAGAGTATGCAACAACACACCATCAGTAGTAACCAGAGAGGCTGAAAAAAAAAACTACACAAAATATTTAGAAATGAAAAAAATATAATTGCTGAACTAAAAACTTGAATGTATGGTTTAAACACTAGTTTAGACGGTGCTGAGCAGAGAATTAGTGTGAGGAAGACAAGATGTGGTGAAATTGCATGGACTACCACACAGAAAAGAAAAGAGCCAAATAGTAAAAGGATGTTAAGGGTGTGGGTGATAAAATAAAGTTATCTAATGGTTAAGTCTAACCATTAGGGGAGAGGATGCAATTTGAAAGGATATTGCTGAACATTTTCAGAGTCAATGTAAGACATACATACACAAACAGAGGCATCAGAACTGACAAACAGTTTTAACAAAAGTAAATTCACACAAATATTGAAGCTGCAGAAAGAAAGGACTATTCAGAAGACCTTAAAAGGCAGTCAGAGAGAAAATACTCATCACCAACAAGGAAACGAAAATTAAGCTTATAATTGCTGATCATTAGCATCTCTGGAAACCAGAAGATATTATAGTGATACCTGCAGCATAGTCAGAGAACAAAACTTCAATCTGCAAAGAAGATCTTTCAAGAACAAGCATAAAATACTCTTCTAGATTAAAAGAGAGAGATTAAATTTACCACAAATAGATCTACGCATATCAAGCAAGCTAAATCACTAAGTTAAATTAAAGAACGTAAAAATAATTTTAATAATAAAAGAAAGCTGGGGACTATATGTATAATTAGGAACTTACATTTATTAAAATGTAAAAATTAGGAAATGCCCATTTTTCTCAAGAACTCATTGACCATTTTTCGCTATTAGGTCATAAAATCAACAAATGTCAAAGGGTTGGCATCACAGAGATCTCCATATTTGATCATGATGCAATTAAAATAGAAATCAACAATGAAAATTATTTAAAAAACAAAAATTCTCATATATTTGAAAAAATTAAAAATGTACTTTTAAGGATTTCCTGTGATAAGGAAGGAATCCCAACAGAAATTTAAAATGCTTAGAATCTATTGATCCCTCTTTATAGTTTCCAGTTTGTTACTAAAGCTTTCAAGGGCAGCATTAACTTTCTCGACCTCTGTAAATGTTGATCAGTCATCAGTCACTAGTTTGTTCTTGTACATGATATTCTTCATGATCAGAGTCCCTGTGGGTCTGTTTCTGCTACAGGTTATATCTGCTTGCTCAGGAGCTTTGTCTCCTTTTTCTGGTAGTTTATTTTTGAATGATGGACGTTTATTTAAAAAATTATTTGTGGAAATATTTTGAGGCCTAGAATACTGATTACTTCTGGAAAGAAAGGAGGGATGGAGGATGGGAGGTCCACCAGTCCCAGACAACCTTAATTCATTTAAGGCCTGAGGTCCCCTGTATCAGCGGGTGACAGGACATACTCCAAGGAGGACTGTTATCACTGTGTTATGCCTATTTGTGGGAATGGAACTCATAGTTCTTTTCTCAAGGTCGGGTAGTTTTTTTTAAGTTTCCCACTCTTGATGGAATCTAAGCTTTGATTTCTGTCTGTGAAAGTTCAGCTCAGATATGTGGCTGCTTTCTTGGGATCAGAATATTTGTGCTCAGGAGAAAAGGAGCTTTGATTAACTGTGCTTTATATCACTGAATTTATCTTCTCTAAAAATTGGACAGGCAGTGTTTTCCTGTCTTCTGAGGTCTTTGATACTTTTGAGACATTTTTGTTTGCTTTTGGTAATTGAACTTTCTTTTTTAATGGTCCTCACTGGAGGGTTTATGTGCATCTGATCTAGCATTACTGGGATTAGAAGTTCAACATTTTTTTAAAAAAATGAATGCATTCCTTTTCTTCAAATGAATGAGGGAGTAACAGTTGAAATAAAATTGCTTTACGTTTTATTTGCTCAGTTTTCCTGGGGTGGGTTGGATTAGGTTTTCCCTTTGTGGGGGACACCTTTTGTGCCTTGCCTCACATCTCCCTAGCCCATATTTTATTCCAGTCACTGCCGTGGTTCTAGGATTCACACAGGTGTAAATGGCAGAACTTGACTTTACACTGTCGGTCCCTTGCTTTCTTGCCTTGGGATGGAAGGGAGTTAACAGCCCATGGGGTAATACTTGACCAATGGAGAGATGGAAGCCAGTGGTTATATGTCCCCCTCTTCTGTTCTGGAGATGGACAGTTCTGAGGTACACTCTTCCTGGGTCCTCGATGGTTCCGGTGATGCCAAACCAGTGGCCAACTGGCTCTCACCTTTCCCTGTCTCACTCTCCCAACCCTCTACTTCTGTTCTCCAGGATTACTTATCAACATAACCTTACATGAAGCAGGAAGCAGACTCCTTTAAAAGGGTTCCATAAACTTCTGTGCAATTTGTTTTATTGGACACCAAAAGTGTGCTTTGAGAAATCATCCTCAGGCGAAAAATCTCTAATATGTGTCTCCTACTGTGTCTGAAATGTCTTATTGTTAGGATGACTATTTACTGTTGTTTTATCAGATGTTAGGTTGGAAACTGAGAAAATATAATTGAAAAAATGTCCCAGAACAACAAAAGGAAGCTCAGGATTGGTTGGGATAAGACAATGTAGTTTCCTGAGTGACTCCACTGCCTCGGGCATCAGATAAAGAGAAACTACAACTTCCACTCATGTCTTGTCCACTAAACTCTTGAGCTGTACGCCCTAACTTCTCTTCCCCATACATGTGCTAGCTAAATGCTGGGCACAAGAGCTCTGTCCTCTGCTTTTCCCACCATTAGCAAGTAGCCAGCTGAACAAAACTATTATCTTAACCATTGATATAATTCCTATTAGGAAAGCAATATCCTTTTATAAAAATGTCTTAATAAATTGCTTGATGGAGAAGATAATTTCATAGAGGTCATAGATTGACAGTCAAGGACATGGGATACATAAGTAAAATAAGAGGATGAAAATGAATTGTATGTGGGGTCAGAGAACAGAGGAGCAGGGAGAAAATAAGATTGTCCAATAAAAGGGTAGATATTTACCAAAGGATTTCTCCAGAGCCGGCATTTCTAAAATTTAACCTAAGGTCATTTGCTTCATGAATTATGTCCTTAAACTTCCATGGGTTTCTATAAAATTATATCAGACCTGAATCCTTGTGGCTCAGAATGGGGACATGCCAGTGACTAGAGGCCAAAGTAGCAGCAGGAGTTCAGAGTGAGGGGCACCATGAGACTATGTCCTTTCTCCTCAGGAGAAGTAATGATGGGACCTCTTCTAAGCAAGAAGTGGGAGTTGGACCTGCTCTATTTGGGTCTAAAAATGAATGTCCCCCACTGACGTTGGAGGTCTCACACAGCTTTGGTGCTGGAAATGCAGCAGGTGATCGCCAGTTCCTTGGCATCACATCTAATTGTCAACACCATACACTTCATTCACTCAACAATTGTTTATCAAGAGCACGTTATATGTCACATCTTTGTTCTAGGTACTAAGTATGCAGCTGTAGACAAAGCAGGTAAAAATCCTCACTATCACCAGGATTCACCTTAGTAGGGGAGACAGAAACAAGATAAGTGAAATGTATAGTATGTTTGATAGCAACAATATATAAGGAGAAAACAGGAAAGCTGGTACAGGGAATAAGAAGGCAACATTCTACTGCTAAAGCAGATATGCATTCCAGAGGCAAGGAACAGAATAAAATGTTTTACTTTATCCTCTTAATGCCAAAAGGTTTAGTTATGTTGGGTTAGAGCAGGAAGTGTTTCTTTTAATTTTGTCCTTTACCTGACAGTCATAGTCATAGGGGATTTTTTTTTTTTTTTTGAAAGGAGACCCTTGGAAGATCTGGAGGGAAAGTGGGTTGATTTTTTAAGGTGGCTATTCTTTCTTAGGAGTTTAACGTGGGGGGATTTCCTTGAACCCCAAGGATTAGAAGCAGAATGATCAGGCTTCCCTCCACCTCCAGAAAAGGAGACATATGGGACGTGATGGCTCAAGAGACACCAGAGGTATCATTAGGACTTGTGGGTCAGGAGAGGCCAAGAGAAAATAGAAAATCTTAGAATTGCCAGGCAGGCCCTTACACGTGTTTATTGCAAAATATAATTGCAGCAGGAAGGAAAGATAGTTTGAACATTCCCCAAACCCAGAAGGCATTAGGAGGAAATAATTGACACATTGACCCATTAAAAAAAAAGGGACAAGGCAGAGTCAGGACTGGATTTTAACCATGTACATACCATGATGGTTTCCCACTGATGGAAGGTATTCCTGCTACAACTAACAAAAGGGCATGCACTTCAGACTTTGCACCATCCTTTCACTGGGAAACTCAGCCTCATTGACTTTCTATAATCCAGTTCAAATGGTCTAGGCTAAGGGCCTGAATGTAGAGATGTCTCCATGGTTTCTTCACTTCCATTTGGAAAACCAACTGGAACACTGGGCTGTTTTCCTTTTACATAAAACACAAACTGAGGCTGGTCTTGATATAAAAGATATAATTCAAGCATTCTTTGCTTAAACCCAACAGTGTGGCCTGCTGATGGATGGTTACCAGCAGTGTCTAAGAAGTTGTCTTACATGGCTTCCAGCAACCTCCACATTCCCTTCTTATAGTTGCATGCTTTTCTAATACACCAAACAGCAAATTTCACCCTAGATTACTGCAGTGTAGCGTGGGAAGTTCAATTATAAGCTTACTTTCTGAAGTAGACCCATAGGAGAGGATGACTTAAAAAAAAAGGTGGGGGGAGGTACTCCCTCCCCTCCCCTAACATTAGGATGCTCTGAAATAAACATTAGCTCATACCCTCATATCCAAAGACTAACAGAAAATGATTTTGATTAGCATTTTGACCATGGGAGAGGTGAGGCTACAGCACTCCTATTTTTAACACTATTCATTTCAATTTTGAAATTCCATTGGGGTATCTGCTTGCTGATGGGTAGAACCTTTGAAAATTTTTTGGCTCTTAGAAACTATAAGAGGTTTTCTTAAAGGTTTCTCATACTCTGATTTCAAGATGAAGTGGGGAAAGAACATGAGAGAGAAGGATGGTTAAGGAATGATTTAAGCCATAGGAAGTCAACTCCTAAAGACTGGGCTGGTGCTGGCAGGAAGAAGGTGTCACCTTCATCTCCAGGTCTCCAACGACAGTTCAAGTCCCACAGGTCTGGAGGTATGGGGTGCTGTGTTTCCAAAGAAGAAGCAATAAGCCTTCAAAGTTGGTAGTAATTATTAAACACATCACCACGTGGGAAGCTCTAAAAATGGACGCTTGAGATACTGACCAAGACTGGTCTTCTAGAGGAACCAAGGCAGGAATCTTCTTTATGATTTGGTTCATTTGAGGACTTAGGATTCTGCATCTGGCACAGCCTGTCAGGCCATGGTTAAAGATTCACCTGGCTTAAAAGCTTTCTCTTCTTAAATTCAGGTCTGGGTGGAGGTAATTAAGCCTCTAAGCCAGCTTCAGTGCCTTTCTGTGATGACTCAGCTTCTTATTCTCCTGACCTAATCCTAATCAAACATGGACTCTTTGTAAACGCAGTTTTGATCAGATGTAAAGGTGGAGGCCAAAGCTGGAGAGAAAACGTGTGGAAGCCAGAGGATATCAGTCACTTCGTGTTTTGCTCACAGCCAGCTGCATCTTGAGTACAACATCTTGGGATCTCCTAAAAGGATACCTGGATTACACAAACAACACTCCATCCAGGTTGCCATGGGATGTGGGTGAAAGGTGTGTCCTTTCTAGGCCATGACAGGAAAACTTAACAAGCTTCACAGCTTCTGCATTTTCCTTAGACAGTAGGG
Source organism: Camelus ferus (assembly GCF_009834535.1). Taxonomy (NCBI): domain Eukaryota; kingdom Metazoa; phylum Chordata; class Mammalia; order Artiodactyla; family Camelidae; genus Camelus; species Camelus ferus. The sequence continues at coordinate 27,149,296 of NC_045714.1, forward strand.
AATGGGCTTCTCCTTTGTTGCATTCTGTCAATTTCAATCTAAGTTATTCCCCGCCCTTTCAAGCGGTCTCCTTGGCCAAGATATGTCCTCTGCTCCCAGACTCCTAAGTGGCTCCAGGCTCCCCACATGCATGTCAGGCTGTGTAATGGACATGGACAGATGGCAGCATGGAAAGCTGACTCTAGTCCCGGTGTTAATGTGGGATAAAGCCACCCAAGAGGTTGTCAGAGCTCACTGTGGATGGCTCTGTGGGGTAAAGCCTCCAAGACTAACAGCATCAGAGTGCAGGGCTCGCAAGCTGCAGGGTGAGGTGCCCAGATTCTTTGCTGCAGAGGGATTGGCTGAAGCAGTGATGGGGCAACATGAAGAGAGAAGGTCTTGATTCCTCACTGCTGAAAGCAGATGAGGAGGATCTGGTGGAGCCAGTGAGAAGAATCTAGAGGAGTTTTATTTCTCATAAATGAACAGGAGTTAAAATAATGCTGAATGGCCATGGTATCCAGACAAGGTACAAGTTCTGGCTGCAACAAATAATTTGTGTCTCTCCCCCTTTATACCCAGTTGGCAGAGTCTGCCCTTCAGATTATCTATTGAACAGAATGGAACATAACCTGGGCAATGAAAGTAAGAACATAAATAAATTCCTCAAGAGTAATGATTGGCTTAAGGAATCCCCCCTCCCCCTTCCTTCCTTCCTTTCTTTCTTTCTTTCTTTCTTTCTTTCTTTCTTTCTTTCTTTCTTTCTTTCTTTCTTTCTTTCTTTCTTTCTTTCTTTCTTTCTTTCTTTCTTTCTTTCTCTCTCTCTCTCTTTTCTTTCTTTCTCTCTTTTCTTTCTTTCTTTCTTTTTCTTTTTCTTTCTCTCTCTCCCCTCCCCCCCATCTTCTTTCTCTATTTCTGGTTAGAAAAAAACATTCAAGATACACAGCATGCAGACCCCTTTTCAGAAATGCCAACTTGATTTAGGGGACCTGGGCACTACTCTTCTTCCAAATATCCCCTGGGGAATCTTCATGCATAAGGTCCTCCAAGGATGTGTTCTCATCAGTAACACCCTTTGTACATGGAAGAACCCTTGGACTAAATTATCTAAGATTGAACAAAGATCTGCACTGAAAACATGCACATGGGGAATGCAGAATGTGTTTCCTATTAAGGCATTTTGAAGAGGGCTGATGTAGAAAGCCTATTGCTTTTGTTCCTCAGAGCTGTCACCAAATGTTGAGGGACAACAGTGGCAGCCCAGATCAGTTCAAGGAGAATGGACTCATTAAAAGCTTCTTCATTTTCTTGACCCAAAAAGCTTATCAAAAAGATGGGCAAAGATGTCAGAGTTAGGTTGGAAAAATATTTGGAAATTGTGTTTTGACATCATCAGAAAGAGGGTCCTTGTGGCTTTCCCCCAGGGTCAAGACTAAGACCAGATAAGGTGACGTTAGAGTCTTCAACCTGGTCAAATGTAGTAGAAGACCTAGGTGACATAGGTTCTATTTAATCAGTGTGCAGACTCTCCTGAGTATGTGTGTGTGTGTTTGGCATATATTAACACACAGGAACACTCTATGCATGAAGTGTTCACCAAAACTCATCTTAATACATTTTTGTTAAAACTCTTTAGGTTACTGGGACTATTTTTCAACACTTATCGTAAGCAGATTGGGGAAGAGAAACCCCTGTCTTCCTCTAACCTCATTCCTTCTTTGCATTCTTCTTTCTTCTTCCTTTGTTCTTCATCCTTCTTTCTTTCTCTCTCTTGCTTTCTTTTTCTTGTTTTTTTCTTTTCCTGTGTCTCTAGGATTGAAATGAAATGTGCCATCTCTAAAATAAGCTCTGTGATGGGGATCTGCAGCCTTAGGCTGAATGACCCTCTAGTTTCTGGTTTCATTACAAACTAACATCTGAGTTTTGTTCCTGACTCATAAAAGCTTTCTTGCTTTAGAAATCCCTGAAGCAACTCAGCTTTTTTTTTTTTTTTCTAAGATATCCGTAAAATGTCCCCAGCTTTTATTTATTCTCTGTAAAGGTACCCAGTGGGCAGGCAATGCTCTGGGACAGTGGAAACCCAAAGAAGAAAAAAAAAACCTCTTATTTAGAAGTCATTTGGCTCATAAAAGAAAGGGCAAAATATTCTTTCTGAGATCTGAGGACCCAACCAGTTGGCCACCTCTTAACCAAGAAAGTAATCTGTGTCTGTGACAAGTAAAAGCAGAGGTCACTTTGATGAATAACATCTTTTGGAGCTCTGGTGAAGGGGGAATTTATCTGAGATGAGTAGGTGACCGAGGATGGAGAAGCTGTGAGAAACGCACAGAGGAGTTGTCATCAGCTGGCGGATGCTGGCTTCCAGTCACACAGATCACCGGAACGTTGACCGCACGGATGGACCCCTTCAATCACAGCATCTCCAGAAGAATGCGCCTTCCATGTACAAATATGTTGATCTCCTGTCGGTTGGGAGAAGGTGGGATCATAATTCTTGGAGCTGCATGTGAAGTCCCAGCCAGGGAGGGATCTGTACTTTCAGGAATAAGGCCATAACACTTATGTTTATATCCATGAGGCCAGTTAGAGATGAAAGTCATGTATGTGCCAAATGACAAGGCTTAAGGAGACCCAGGGAGCAGGAATGCTGAGCCCACACCACAGACAAATGAAGGGACATTTGTACTTTTGGCCAAAAGCATTATTCCAGGGTTTACAATTAATTATATGAACACTTTGTTGGAAAATTGCACCTAAAAACAATTCTCATGATTACTGAACCAGTGCTGTAAGTATCTTTTCCAAGTTTTATTACAGACGATTGCAAATCATCTAATATTTTTTAAGGGAACAAAGCCTTTAGAAGGTCGTGTAACAGGGTTATTGAGAAAGGAAGAAAAAAAGAGCAGAATTTTGTACTGTTACAATGCCAAGTCTCCGAACTCAAAGATCTTGAATATTTCACAAATCCTTACAACCACCCCATGGGGATTTTACACAGTACTTCAAAGAAAATACTTTTTTTTTTTTGCCTTATTTTTTTAGGATAAGGAGTTCTGTTCTTAACTATGGGGTGCACGTAAGGTCCTGGTCCCAGTGCCAGATATCAAAACCCTGGACTCTATTGGACAGAAAGTGAATTCTCCATCTAGAGCCATTGCATGGAAATCAATTTGGTTTAATTCCTAAATTACAAGACTAGAATTATTGGAAGAAACGACTAGGTTTAATGCCTTAAGGCCAGTCCTTGATGGACGGAGAAGGGAAGAAGGCGCACGTCATCTTGAATCCTGCGCACATGAAATGTGGCTATTCTGACTGAATTAAAAGATGTAGCCAGCCTTGAATGTCCCAGGTTTTGAGCCAAGGGACTATATATGTTTGCTCCAAATGAAACCATTCCAAGTGGAGCAAATCCAGCATTCTGAGGCAGTCACTACACAAAATAGAAAAAAAGGAAAAATTCAGTAGGCAAGGTGCTGGCATCCTTCAGGTAAACATCCCCTTCTCAACACAAGCTGTTAGCATTAGGGGAAGGAGTCAGGCGGGTTGTTACACAGGTCTAATGAAGGTTAGACTAACAGAACATCCTCTCCCACACACCTATAAAAGGGTAGGGTTTTGGAACACAGACAGAAAATGCCTTTTCCTGCTGGACCTTCAGAGATAAATAACAAAAACTCCCTCTCTTTTCTCCTCTCTCTCCTACCCTATATTTGCCTCTCTGTCTCTCTGTCACTCAAAAACCATATATACACTCTCATGCTGTCCTTCTTTATTTATATGTCACCATATTCCAAGTAGGCACCTCAGAAGACTTTCAGAAGTACTTGCAAAAAGATCATAAGTGAATCAGATGTCCTGGTGAAGGAAAATTAAGGGTTTCTATCTAAATTTGCTTGTTTTCTAGACATTTTATAAAAGTGGGATCACACAGAAGGCAGTCTTTTACATCTGGTTTCTTTCACTTAGCACAATGTCTTTGAGGTTCATCCGCGTTTTGACATGTGTCAGCACTCTGTGCCTTTTAATTGTTGAATAATATTCCATTTTATGGACATAGTTCACATCCACCAGTTGACGGATATTTATGTGGTTTGTTTCTGGTTTGGGGTAGTATGTTTTGCAGACCATCTGTTCGTCCTTTGTCCATCATGCTTTATATCCATCTGCTCTTGATTCTTATCTCCTTTCATATTCACTATTAATATTTTTATACATTTATAAACTTTTCTTTCTACGCTACCTCTCAGGGGACATAAATGTACTTGAAAAATCACTTGAGAAAATCTTCTTTCACTTTGTCAGGGATTATTTCACCTCCTACTTGTTTGTTGTTAACAATTTGCTTTGAAATTTTATTACGTAGATTTATCTTAAAAGTCTTTCAATGACTCCCTCTTTCTCTCTCTCTCTCTCTCTCTCTCTGGTTTATTTCTTTCTGGTGGTTGTACAGTTGCCTCCATCTGGGTTCCCACAGATTCTCTGTCAGAAGCAGGACTTACATTGGGTCTTGGAGCTCCTGTGTCATCCATGGTGGTGGGACAAGTAATGATTCCATCACTGAGCCAGCCTTAGGTTTCCCTGGATTCTCTCCATGGCTGCTTCGTGTCACCCCTTCAAGCGGTCAACCTGACCTTCATCGTTTCAAGCAGGGACCTCAGCTTCCTTTTAATTTTTGCCGTGAGCGGTGAGGCCACTCAGGCCCCTCTAGTTTTGTGAACTCCCATGAGTGAGCATCATTTTGGTTTGGTCACTTCTGGAGTGATTTTGGTCTCACTGGACCCACAGAAGTTCACCTCTTCAGTGCCTCCAGATGCTTCTGGTTTTGGAAACTGGCATTGTGCTGGACCCTGCTTTACTTAGCACTGTGGATTTTAGTTTCATTTTGATTCAACCAGATTTTTAACCTATTTTAGAACATGAATACTTTTTAGAAAAACATACTAAAGTATTATATATATATTTATATATATAATTTATTATATATATAGAGAGAAAAGCACACATACCATAACTGAACAGATGGCTGAATTTTCATTAACTGAGCACACTTTCTCCAAAATCAAGAAACAGAGCAACTCAATACTCAAGACCCCCGCCTCTGTGTCCCCATCCAGTCATTCCCCACCAGAGATAACTGTTATCCTGACTTCTACCTGCAGAGGTGTGGTTTGCTTCCTGTTTGGGGCTATTGTCAATAGTGCTGCTATACACATATTAGTACCTGTCTTTAGTAAACATATGTGCTTATGTCTATTGGAGATAGTCCCTGAAGTGGAGTTCTGGGATCATAAGAAAGGCATGTCTTCATTTTTAGTACGTAATATTAAGCATTTTTTCCAAAGTGGTTGCACCAGTGTAAATTGCATCTGTAACTTCCCTACAGCCTTGCTGACTTTTAGTATTGTCTTTTTTTCCTTGCAGCATGGCTATTTTTTAAATAAAAAGAAAAAAAAATCTCTCATTGATTTTTTTTTTTTCCTAAAATAAAGGAGAGGTAGGAACTCTCAACAAAGTCATTCAGTTCTATCTGGACCTACTCAGTCTACCATGTTTTCTCAACCACCAACACGACACCCTCCTCCAGGTTCAGTTGCCTTCCTCTGAATCCACAGGTGCCTCCTTCCCACAAGAACAGTTCTACAGATGATCGATATTCTTCAAGACACAAGTAAGGAATTAGGTGGAAAGAAAAGCTTTTTTTTTTTTTTTTTTTTTACTTTAACTTCTCTTACCTCCTTTTCAAGCCTTATTTTGACATTTCCTTAAATTAGTTATTCTGTTCTGCTCACAGGAAGGTGGTACAGTGAAAATGATGGAAAAGGCAAAAGAAATTTATCTTATTCATGGAAAACCGCATGAGCTGATTTTACCCTTTCATAAGTGTTTTTTTTCCCCATTCACTTATAGGCCTTGGGAGAGAAAGAACTGTGTCTCATTCTTAGATTTTGCAATGTATCTACAGATTTTTAAGGCATATATTTAAAAAAAAAACAGTTATCAGTTAATCTCTAAAATGCCCCTTGGGGCTCCTGTAAGTGGTCAAATAATGGCATAAGTCTCCTAAGATATTTTTACTTTGTAAAATGTAAAAAAAAAAAAAAAAAAGTGGTAACACATCAAGTACCATCATTTATTTATACTTAGTGAGAACAATTTTGCCTCATCATTTTTATGAGAGCAGTGTGGTAGATTATTTTATTAGGAAAAAAAAAAGAAAAGTTCTTTACTCCTTTGCAATGTGACATTATAGCTCCTTATATTAAGAAGTGGATTCCATTTGTCACCCTTTTGAATTGAGAATGTCCATGTGACTTGTTTTGGTCAATGGAATGCAGAGAAGGGTTAGTGTGCTAGTTCCAGGCTTTGGTACTCAAGAATCCTTATTGGTCTCTCGGAACTCTGCCACCATTGTGTTAGCAAGCCCAGGCTAGCTGGAGGATAAGGGACCAAATGGAGGAAGCAAAAAGTGTCTCAGCCAACAGCTGACTGACCCAAACATCGGGGAGATCAGTCTAGATCAGCAGAGCTGTATCCAACCCACAGCTGATCACAGATAGGTAAGTCAGCTCAGCCAGGACCAGATGACCCCAGACTCCTGAGCAACATTAAGAGTGTATTGTTTAAGTCATTGGCTTTGGGATGTTTTGTTACATAGAAGTAGGTAACTGATACAGACAGATGGGAGGGCATGCACTCTTTAGGAAAAGTAGTCCATTACAAACTCCCCTCATGTCACTCTTCTTCTTCTTCTTCCTTTTTATTTTTTATTAATTTTTTTAATTTCTTTTTAAGGCTGGCTGTTCTCTTTCTTCTACAAGGTAGATGATTTTACTCTTTCAAGGGGAAATCCAATTTATCATATTAATACACCAAAGCTAGAGAAATAGCACACAGAAATGTTTTCTGTGATCCAATTTTAATGACCCAGATTCACATTTGGATCCAAATTTTAGCCTCTTCAAGTTGTCTGTTTGGGGGAAGTCAATTTTGCTCTCTGCAACTTGTTTTCTTCTCTAGAAAATGGAGATGATGGCAATATCATTTTTGCAAGGCAATTGTAAAAAACAAAAGAATAGCTGAATTTAACCTTAGGAAAGGAATGTGAATTTCAGTCTTGATTCTGCAGTAGACCGGCTGTATGATCTTGGCCAAATTTTTCAGTCTTTCAGGATTTAGTTTCCTCAGCTATCAATTAGTCATAGTAATAATTGCTATCTCACAACACTGATTTGACATTAAATGAGAGAAAGCATATAAAACCTCAATGTCTGGTCTGATAAATAGTACCCTTCATTTTATTCCTTGCAATAGTGTGTTTCTTCTTTGAGTCCTGGACTATGTAAGTCCTCTTGGCCACTCTCCACCCCATCCCAAAACACACCTTGAATTACACTGTCTCTGTTACTAGTTTTGATCTACATTAGGCACAAAACCAGATCTGCCTGCACAGAACATTTGTAGTAGTTGTCTTTGACCTTGTCTTTCTTGTTTCTGGTTCAAGTTTTGGGGTGTGTTTTGTGGGAGAGGGGTGCACAATAAATGTGAGCTTTTCTACATAACCAGTCAAAAGACAGAAATCATTTCTAGATGTGTTTGCAAGACAAAATCCTTGAATAGAACCATAGGTATTAATTAATCTATACTCTCACTTGCTCAATAATGATTGGCACAAAATAGCTTCCAGGGGAAGAAATGGTACATTAAAAGAAGAGCAACTAAATGGAGCTAAAATACCTTTGGACTCAATTTCTTAGCTTTTATCAAAGATAAAATATGAACAGTGCCTCATAAAGACAATTTTGACTTTGGTAGCAGACATGAGGAAATATATTCAATTCTATCCTAATAAATATAACCTCTTTTAAAACTAGAAACACCTTTTAGGTTATGTATAATTAGACTGTACATGTATACACATGTAGATACTAAAATGTTATGCATATACCATTAGTATGAACTCTGAGCATCATTGTTTCTATTATACTATGTATTGTTTACTGAGAGCCTTTTATATGATAATCATTTGGGTTTTTTGTCTTTTATAAATTTATTTTATTATTTTTAAATTCAAGTATATAGTTGACTTACAGTATTACATTAGTTCCAGGTGTACAGCATAGTGATTCAGTATTTTTACAGATTATACACTATTAAAAGTTATTACTAATCATTTGATATTTTTCTTAATGTGTTATTTTATTATTGAAGTACATACCTTCAGTTACAATGTGTCAATTTCTGGTGTACAGCACAATGTCCCAGTCATACATATACATACATATATTAATTTTCATATTCTTTTTCATTGAAGGTTATTATAAGATATTGAACATGGTTCCCTGTGCTATATAGCAGAAACTTTTTGTTTAATCTATTTATATATATAGTAGCTAACATTTGTAAATCTCAAACTCCCAAATTTATCCCTTCCCACCCCCTTTCCCCTGTAACCATGAGATTGTTTACTATGTCTGCAAGCCTGTTTATGTTTTGTAGATGAGTTCATACTGTACTTTTTTTTTTCTTTTTTCTTTTTCTTTAGATTCCACATATGAGTGATGACATATGATATTTTTCTTTCTCTTCCTGGCTTAGTTCACTTAGAATGAGATTTCCAGATCCATCCATTTGCTGCAAATGGCATTATTTTATTCTTTTTCATGACTGAGTAGTATTCCATTATATAATATAACACAGGTTTTTAGTCTAGTCATCTGTCGATGAACATTTAGATTGCTTCCATTTCTTGACTATTGTATATAGTGCTGCTGTGAACATTGGAGTGCATGTATCTTTTCAAATTAAAGTTGCTTCTGGATATATACCCAGAAATGTGTTTGCTGGATCATATGGTAGGTCTATTTTTAGTTTTTTGGGGAGTTTCCATACTGATTTCCATAATGGCCACACCAATCTACATTCCACCAGCAGTGTAGGAGGGTTCCCTTTTCTCCACACCCTCTCCAGCATTTATAGTTTGTGGACTTTTGAATTATGGCCATTCTAACTGGTGAGAGGTGATACCTCATTGTAGTTTTGATTTGCATTTCTCTGATAATTAGTGATATTGAGCATTTTTTCATGTGCCTATTGGCCATTTGTATGTCTTCATTAGAGAATTGCTTGTTTAGGTCCTCTGCCCATTTTTGGGTTGGGTTGTTTGTTTTATTGTTATTAAGTTGTATGAGCTGTTTATATATTCTGGAAATTAAGCCATTGTCAGTCACGTTATTTGCAAAAATTTTCTCCCATTCCATAGGTTGTCATGTTGTTTTGCTTATGGTTTCTTTTCCTGTGTAAAAGTTTAGTTTAATTAGGTACCATTTGTTTATTTTTGTTTTTATTTCTATTGCCTGGGTAGACTGCCTTAGGAGAACATTGCTAAGATTTATAACAGAGAATGTTTTGTTTATATTTTCTTCTAGAATATTTATTGTATCTTATATTTAAGTCTTTAAGCCACTTTGAGTTTATTTTTAAGTATGGTGTGAGGGAGTGTTCTAACTTCATTGATTTACATGCTGCTATCCAGTTTTCCCAACACCACTTGCTGAAGAGACTGTCTTTTTTCCATTGTATATTCTTGCCTCCTTTATCAACAATTAATTGACCATAGGTCTCTAGGTTTATTTCTGGGCTCTCTGTTCAGTTCCATTGATCCATATGTCTGTTTTTATGCTAATACTGTGCTGTTTTGATTACTGTAGCTCTGTAGTATTGTCTGAAGGGTAATTCCTCCAGCTTCATTCTTTTTCTTCAATATTGCTTTGGCAATTCTGGGTCTTTTGTGATTCCATATAAATTTTAGGATCATTTGTTCTAGTTCTGTGAAAATGTGCTGGGTAATTTGATAGGGACCACATTAAATCTGTAGATTGCCTTGGGCAGTATGACCATTTTAATGATATTGATTCTTCCAATCCAAAAGCATGGGATATCTTTCTGTTTCTTTAAGTCATCTTTAATTTCCTTAATCAATGTTTTGTAATTCTCCACGTATAAGTCTTTCATGTACTTGGTCAGATTTATTCCTAAGTATTTTATTGTATTGGATGCAATTTTAAAAGGGATTGTTTCTTTACTTTCTTTTCCTGCCAATTCATTGTTAGTATAAAAAAATGCAACTGATTTTTGTATGTTAATCTTGTATCCTTCTACCTTGCTGAATTCTTTTATCAGCTCTAGTAGTTTTTGTGTGGAACTTTTAGGGTTTTTAATATATCATATCAGTCATCCCCATGTAGTGACAGTTTTACCTCTTCTCTTCCAATTTGGATCCCTTTTGTTTCTTTTTCTTGACTAATTGCTGTGGCTAGGACTTCCAAGACTATGTTGAATAGAAGTGGCAAGACTGGGCATCCTTGTGTTGTTCCAGATTTTAGTGGGAAGACTTTCAGTTTTAAACCATTGAGTATTATGCTGACTGTCAGGTTTGTCATGAATAGCATTTATTATGTTGATATATGTTCCCTCTATACACATTTTGGTTAGAGTTTTTATCATAAATGGGTGTAAAATTTTATGAAATGCTTTTTCATCATCTATTGAGATGATTATGTGGTTTTTGTATTTTCTTCTGTGGATGTGGTGTATCATATTGATTGATTTGCATATGTTGAACTATCTTGGTGTCTCTGGGATGAATCCAATTTGATCTTGGTGTATGATCTTTTTTATGTGCTGTTAGATTCTGTTTGTTAATATTTTGTTGAGAATTTTTGCATCTATGTTCATCAGTGATATTGGCCTATAATTTTCTTTTTTGGTAGTGTCTTTGGTTTTGGTATCAGGGTGATGGTGGCTTCATAGAATGAGTTTGGGAGTAACCTCTCCTTTTCAGTCTTTTGAGAGAGCTTGAGAAGGATTGGTATGAACTCTTCTTTGTATGTTTGATTGAATTCCCCAGGGAAGCCATCTGGTCCTGGACTTTTGTTTGCAGGGAGGTTTTTTGTTGTTCATTTTATTTCTAGTGATCGGTCTGTTAAAGTGGTCTATTTCTTCTTGATTCAGTCTTGGTGGACTGTATGTTTTCAGCAATTTATCCATTTCTCCTAGGTTGTCCAATTTGTTTCCGTATAGTTCATAGTATTCTCTTATGCTGTTTTGTATTTCTGTGGTAGTGGTTGTAATTTCTACATTTTCCTTTCTTATTTTGTCTCTTTCTTTTCTCTCTCTTTTCTTCTTGGTGAGCCTGGCCAGAGGTTTGTCAATTTTGTTTACTCTTTCAAAAAAACCAGCTCTTGGTTTGATTGACTTTTTCTATTGTTTTATCTCTATTTTAATTGTTTCCCCTTTGATCTTTATGATTTCCTTCCTTCTGCTGACTTTTGGTTTTGTTTGCTCTTCTTTTTCTAATTCTTTTAGGTGGTAGGTTAGGTTGTTTACTTGAGATTGTTCTTTTTTGAAGAAGGCCTTTATCAGTATGAACTTCCCTCTTAGGACTGTTTTTGCTGCATCCCATAGATTTTGTGTGGTTGCATTTTCATTGTCGTTTGTCTCAAAGTATTTTTTAATTTCTTCTTTGATTTCATCATCGACCTATTGGTTTTTGTAGTAGTATGTTGTTTAATCTCCATGCTGTCATTTTTTTTTCTCCTTTGTTTTTCTGTCTTTGATTTCTAGTTCCATGATGTTGTGGTTAGAAAAGATGCTTGAAGTAATTTCTATCCTCTTAAATTTGTTGGCACTTCTTTTGTGCCGAGTACATGATCTATCCTAGAGAATGTGCCATGGACACCTGAAAAGAATGTATGTTCTGTTTTGGGGGGATGAAATGCCCGAAAAATATCAACCAAGTCCAACTGTTCTATTGTGTCATTTAGTTTCTCCATCACCTTATTGATTTTCAGTCTGGAAGACCTCTCCAGTGATGTTAATGGTGTGTTAACGTCTCTTACTATGATTGTGCTCCCATCAGTTTGTCCCTTTACGTCTGTTAGTATTTGCTTTATGTATTTAGGTGCTCCTATGTTGGGCACATAAATGTTAATGAGTGTAATATCCTCATTTTGTATTGTTCCTTCAATCATTATATAGTGTTCTTTATCTTTCTTTATGGCTTTTATTTTAAAATCTATTTTGTCTGAAATCAGTATCATTATTACTGCTTTCCTGTACTTTCCATTTACATGAAATATCTTTTTCTATCCTCTCACTTTTAATCTCTGTGTGTCCTCCCTAAAGTGGGTCTCTTGTGTGCAGCATATTGTGGGTTCTTGTTTTATTATCCAGTCTGCCACTCTTTCTCTTTTGATTGGAGCATTTAGTCCATTCACATTTATGGTAATTTTGATAGATGTGTGTTTATTGCCATTTTGAACTTAATTTTCCAGGTGGTTTGGTATTTCCTCTTTGTTCCTTTCTTTTTCTTTTTGTAGTTTGATAATTTTCTTTTGTATTGTCTGGTTTCTTTTTGGCCTTTTGACTCTATTGTGTGCTTTTGACTTGTAGTTACCCTATTTTCAAGTATATTAACCCATTAGTATATCTGTTTGCTTTAAACTGATAGTCATATAAGCTCAGACACATCCTAAAAAGAACAAAAATAAGAAAACACATATATTTTCTTGTTCCCTTCTCCCAACTTTAATGATTTTGATATCCTCTTGTACATCTTCATGATTATTCTTTTGCAACACATTGTAGTTATCACCTTTCCAATTATGGTTTTCTTCTTTATATGGCATCCTGCTTCTTTTCTATTTAGAGTAGACTTTTCAATATTTCTTTTAGCGTAAGTTTAGTACTGCTGAATTCTTTTAGTTTTTGCTTGTCTGTGAAATTCTTTATCTCTCCTCCTATTCTAAAGGATAGCCTTGCTGGATAAAGTATCCTAGGTTGCAGATTTTTCTCATTCAGGACTTTGAGTATATCTTGCCACTCCCTTCTGGCCTGCAGTGTTTGTGTAGAGAAATCAGCTAAAAGCCTTATGGGGGTTCCCGTGTAACTAACTCTGCTTTTCTCTTGTTGCCTTTAGAATCATTTCTTTATCTTTAACCTTGGCCATCTGAATTATAATATGTCTTGGTGTAGATCTATTTGGATTATTCTTTTTGGGGCTCTCTGTGCTTCCTGTAGTTGGATAACTGATTCCTTCTTTAGGCTTGGAAAGTTTTCAGTCATGATTTCCTCAAATACCTTTTCAATCCCCTTTGCTCTTTTCCTGGGACCTCTATTATGCATAGTTTGGAATGCTTTATATTATCTCATAGGTCCCTTATTTGCTTTCATTGGTTTTTACTTGTTTTTCTCTCTGCTGTTCTGATTGGGTGACTCCTATTATCCTATCTTCTAAGTCACTTATTCGTTCCTGTCCATTTTCTAGTCTGCTTTTAACTGCCTTTAGCTCAGCTCTTATCTCAGCCATTGAGTTTTCTGTTTTTAATTGGCACTTCTTTATAGTTTCAATTTCCTTTTTAAAGTATTCTCTGTCTGTTTTAGTTCCTTCAGTGTTTTGATTACAGATTTTTTGAAGTCATGATCTAGTAGACTATTGAAGTCTTTCTCATTGCTTGTTCTTTCAGAGAATTTCTCTTTTTCTTTTAATTGGGAATAGTTCCTCTGCCTCTTCATTTTATTTAACAGCTCTCTGGCACTATGGATTATGGAGTATCAGTTATGTACTGTTATCTTGAAGAGATTTGTTTTTTAAACAGGATGTGTTCCTGTGTAGACTGTGCACTGCTAATAAAATTGTCACGAGGTCTGTTTTTAGCATCGATGATTGCCATGTCTTTCTTTCATGTGTGTTGGCTGTTATCCCTTTGACTGGGGGTGTGGCTGGTTTTGTGGTGACCAGAACCTGCCCTGGTTGTTGAGTGGGGCCTCCTTTTTGTTATGTGGTTGTCACAGCCCTTACAGGGGCCAGATCTGTTTCCCTTTTATTGGAATGGAGGCTTCCAGACCCATTTTTGAGCTGTGGTGCATAATAGGCTGGGTTGAAGAGCCTTAAGTACTCTTTGTTGATTCTGTCCTTGTCTCTGCTTTAGCTGTGGGAATGTCAGTGCGCTGCTCTGGTGTTCCCCAGGTTCTCTGCCCTCAGAGCTACCAGTGCAGTTCTGCTGACTTCTGGGTCGCACACTTGGATCGTGGTTCACTGTCGGGTCAGTGCCCTCCCCAGGGCCAAACACCACTCCTGCACTAGCCCTGCTGCATGAACTCCACTTGCTTATCTTAGAGGCCTGTAGGGCACCCAACCCTCAGTATCTGCAAGTTCATGCTACCAGTCAGCACCATCCCTAGCACCACAGGCTGCCCCTGCACTAGCACAGCTACACAACCTCCGCTAACCAGTCCCAGAGGCCCGTGGGTCATGCCACTGGGTCAGTGCTGTTCCCAGCACCATTTCCAGAACCGAGTCTGCACACAGTAGGTGGGCTCACAGAAACTAATTGCACCAGCCCTCACTCCTGCTGTACCAGAACTCCTTGCTCGTTTGTCTTAGAGGCACTTGTCCACAACAGGTCCCATGGAGCAAAACTGTCCCCTGTGCCTGGGACTGTAAACAAATCTCAGTCCTGCCTATGAAGCTGTGGAGCCTCTCAGTATGGATTCAGGTTTCAATCCCACCTCACCTGGGACCTGAGAACCAGCAAATAATGTGGCTTTCACCAAGCGCTACCTCTCTTCTCCCCAGAAGAAGATGGTGCAATGAGTCTGTGGAGAAAAAGGCTACAGCCCAGCTGCATTGAGCCCCACCCCTCAATGCACACCAGCAGTGTTGCTTTCTTTTTCTTTTTCTTTTTGGTTTTTATGGGGGACCCAGGCTGTTCTGTTCCGTATGCACTCCCAGCCATGGCACCTGAGGCTGCCTCTGTGCAGTCAGCCCCAGTCTTCAGCCCGGCTTGGGCAGCCAGAACTGGCCCACTCCTGCTGGCTTATGTCTAGAGCTTGGGATTGCAAGGACCCTTTGTGCCCATTTCACTTAGTGCTGTCAGTCAAGGGCTGCTGTGCACAGATCTGAGCCCCAGAGGTTTCCCTCTGTCCCTGCTGACCTTTCCACTGGAGAGGGGGACATGTCCTGCATGGATTTCCTTTCTCTTCTCCATCTTTTTTTTCCTCCTATCAGATTTGTGATGAATTTTGTCTTTTGAAGAAGGCGATGTTGTGTCAAAGTTCAGCAGGTGTTCTGAGTGTATGGATGGGTCTGTGGATGTCTCTCTTGGTATACTCATGGGAGAGAGTAGAACTAAGTGTCCTTATATCCGCCATCTTGGCCCCCTAATAATTTGATTTTAATCATCTTTTGGAGCCTACACCACCATCTATATGGTAGAAAATGTAATTTCTTATTTTACACATGAGGAAACTGGGGCACAGTGCTATGATATAAATTACAAAGTTAGTAGTAAACTCAAGGTTCAAATGGAAATTGTCTCATTTCAGTGCTCATGTTCTTGTGATTTATGTAGCACTGTTGCCTGACAAATCTGTATTCATAGCCATATATATATATATATATATATATATATATACATACATATATATATAAAATATATAATTAAGTCAGTGTATTTATGTTTCAGTTCCACTCCTATCTACTATAATTTATCTCCATACTTAATTCAGATGGGGAAAAATAATGAAATAGAAAATAAATTTGTGACCTATGAAGTGAAAAGCATAGATAATAGAAAGACACCTTAAATATATGATCACATTGAGTCCTTACAACACCTGTAAGGAGTGAATTAGAACTTCACTTTATAATTGGGAGCACCAAGACTTAAAAGATTGAGTGGTTTTCCCAAGGTCACAAAGCTCACTAATGGCAGAACTGAAATTTGGACACTACTGTGACTGCAAAATCCATACTTGGTATTAAATCACCTTTCCCATGAACACATTTCATTCCAAAGCTTTGGGGGTATATGTTGCGCCTAAATTTGCTTCATGCAGAAGAGTCTATTCTGACTTTGATTTTTCTTAGAAGCTATTTTCACTTTGATTTCCCTGCTCTTCTGTAATGCTCCTTAAGTACATTTTTCTTGCTGAGTTTCAATTTGATTTGTTGGGGTTTCTTTCCTCTAGCTAGAGGGTGAGTCAGTGATTTAAAAAGAGATTTTAATGTGTATGCTTTTGCTTTTTTTTTTTTTTTTAAGTTTCTGAATGCCTCCAAAAATTCACTTCTGAAGTTCTGAAGCCCAGAGGGGCAGAGGCCATAAATATTTAAAATGGGAGTATATTGTTTTAGTTAAAATTTATGGAGTGATTCACGACTCCAATTCAGTTTTCATAAACTGACATCATAAGGTCTGGATGGGAAATCTGCCCTAAAAGTACCATGGGGCTTTCTGGAAGATGAGCCTTCAGAAATCCCCTCGTTTCACTTGTTAGCAAGTTCGTGACTCCAAGCTCAAGCAAATCCAGGAGCTGAGAGGCCCCATCACTATTTTCATGATGGTTCTGTTATCCCTGTAAGCTGTTCTGATGGAGCTTCACATGTCACCACCTCCACTCACTAAGCTGTGTTCTCAGGCTGGCAAGGCATACACTGTAATTTATCAGAGCAAAAATTTCACTCCAGCTTTAGGAAAGTCTCCCTTATTTTTCACAACATGCTCAAGAAATCTAGGTGAGAATCAGAATTAATATTAAGATGCAGGTGATGCTTCTTTTGTTTGTGATTTTGAGGGCTGTCTTCTGGTGGGGGTGTCACTAAATTAATTCATTGGTTGCCATTATCTTGACATACCTCAGTTTTCTGCATTTGGCCCCAAACTTGGAGACATGGGAATTTGATTAGAACATTGCTGAAAAAATTCTAAGAGTAAATAAATCCAACGAATTCAACTGTAGCCTGAATGATAGCACAGCCATTAACTAGGTGAAACCTCCACACGGTTAGGGACTATAGATTTGGGGCATTGTGGCTATCATGGTGCCCAGAGCATAACAGGTACCAAGTAACTATTTGATGAAAAAGAATTAAGTGCCCCTGAAATGCTCTCCATATCCAAGAAAATAAGTCTATGCTTTTAGTTTTTATCCAAAGGCTCTTTCTGTGATCCAGAGCATTCCCCCAAGGCAGCAATCCTCAATCTTGGTGGATTTTGTCTCTCAGGGGACATCTGGTAGTGTCTGGAGTCATTTTTGTTTCTCCTAATTGGAGGAAGGAGGCTGCTGGCATGTAGTGGGTAGAAGCCAGGGATGCTGCTAACATCCTCCCCCCAACACACACACCAAAGGATGATATGGCCTCAAGCCAATTGCCCTTGAGTTGAGAAATCCTGCTCTAGTTTGCTTTCAACTCAAGCTGGACTTGAAATCCCAGGATCTAGAATTTCACAGGAGAGGCTATATGGCAAAGACTCTTTCCTGTGCTCTGAAATATGACTATTTCAAGAGTTCTTCGGGAACGCAGGCATAACTTGGCTTACCTAGGACCCCCCTAGAGGAAACATTGAACATAAAGGCCATTTACTGAACTCAGCAGGGAGAGCTAAAACTTATTTTTCTGTCTCATTATCGTGGTAATTTGCCTTTTAAGACTCTCCCCTCCTGCCAGACCTCAGCTCCCTCCCCACTACATTGTCCAAGTACATAGCTTGCAGAAGCTGAAAACTACTGAGAGCCCCTTGGGTGAGATTAAGATGACATGCCAAGTAGAAGTTAACTGGTTTTATAATTCACTTAGGGAAGTGTACAATTAGTCTATACACCATATAAATCATCCTTAAAACATCTCATTATGCTTTTTTTTCCCCCTTTGCTTTTAATTGAAAAAAAAATCTGTCTCCTCAGATCTCCATTTTCTGTTTGAAGTGGGATTAAGTAGTTACATGGTACAATTTCTCATATATTTATTGTTGTTACTTCTGATAAAATCCAGAAGGAAGTTCAACATACTCTTATTTGTCAATCAAATATCAAAAGGAGTGATTAGACTGACTTTGAGCTACTATTCAAACAGCACAAACAATGCAGCTTAATCTCATATAATAGAAAAATACTGGTGTGGGTTCAACTTCTGGCTCTTGCATGAATGTGTGGCCGTGGGAACATTGCATAATCTCAATGGGCTTCAGTTTTTTCATATGTACAACAAGGAAGTTGGATTACAGGATCCAGCTCTCTTTGATTCTAATTTACTCAATGGAATAATTTTAATCTGATATTATGACTAACAGAAGAAAAACAAACAACTTGTATCAGTATGTTGCTATCTTTCTAAGGATTACTGCAAATACTCATCTAAGAAGATAATCTTTTGGAAATGTGAGAGATTAGGAAGTTACTGTGGACACATGCCATGGATTGAAAAAACAATTGTGGCTTGGGGGCTAGTCTCTCCATTGCTAAAGTTTGTAGAATGCTGTTATTAAAGGTTTCCAGGATTTGGGGATATCATCACAATGGAAAATTTTGTAGTCACCATAGTCAAAGTTGAATATAAGTTGCGAATATAGAACCTGATAAAAATATGCATTGTCCAGAATGCTGCCAAATTCTTGGGAACTTTTCCCTCAGAAGTTGAACTTTTCTACATCTTATAATCTAAAGATATGTGAAAATAGCCTGTACTTTTTCAACTTAATCAAATACATCAGCTGAGTTTTTGTGGTTGCAGGAGACAGAAATTAACCTCATGGGTTGGCAGGCTTCAAGATGACCCCCAGTCATCTTTGCCTCCTGATATTCACATCCTTGTAGAGACCCCTCCTACGGTGAATCAGAGCTGACACATTGTGTAACCAACAGAATATGACATAGATGACAATGCGCAACTTCTGAGGTTAGATCATAAAAAAGGCATTTCAGCACCCGTCTTGGTCTCTTGGATACTTCCTCTGAGAGAAGCCTCTGTCATGCCATGAGAACACTACAGAGAGCCCATGAGGAGCAAAACTGAGGCCTCCTGCCAACAGCCAGTATCAACTTGTCAAGCACTTGAGTGAGCCACTTTGGAAATAGACCCTCCTTCTCTGGTCAAACTCTCAGATTATTGCTGGTTTGGCTGTCATGTGACTGCAACCTCATGAGAGAGATCTGAGCCAGAATCACCCAGTTAAGTGACTCCTGAATCCCTCACCCACAGAAATTGTGTGAGATGATAAATATTTATTGTTTTTTGAAGCCACTAAGTTTGAGGGTCACTTGTTTTACAGCAATAAATAACAAAAATGCAACAATAACATAAAACTATAAATAAAAGAAATGTATTCAAAGGAAATTCAGAAGTTCAGAGAACTGAAGGAAACACCAGAAAAGACTCAAGGACTGAGGATAATCCTGGGGCTCTAGGAAGCAGGAAATAATGATTTTCACAGTTCAGCTATCGAAATGAATTGGTAAAGACCATTTTTAGTTCCTCTTACATTCTGCCTGATTTTCTATTGGAGATTCCAGGTACAGATGGTCTAGTCACCTTAGATATGTTTTTTGCTCAATTCTTGATCAAGAAAGAATGGAGTGCCACGGTTGTCATTCCCACTAAGAATGCATGCAACAGATTTGTAGTTCCCCAAAGAAAAATCAGAGTGTTATTACCAAGAATGAACTTATGGGTGCTGATCAGGTAAAGAAAGAGGTATCAACTACTAATAGCCTAATTGTTCTTGAAATTGCCAAGTGACCCACAACATCAGAGTTTATCCAACTCTGTGTAGAACAGTCATAATCCTGCATAGGATTTTTTCAAACAGTGTATATTCTCAAAAATGTAACGCCATTAAAAGTGGTAAGAAAGACAAAACTTTTCTGATTAATTTTGGAGACACTAGGGGTGGTCTTCAGTGACTTTCACAATTGCCATTCTATATTAATTAGAATAGGCTCTAGTAAGTAACGTAAAATGTGACGATAGACCCTTCTTTATTGCTCAGGCAGGATTACTGGACAGGCAGAGTACCAGGTGACTCTCATCTTTGTGGCAATTCAGGGATCTAGGTTAAAGGATGCTGTGTCATCTTCAACACATAATGGCTTCCAGGATTTTCCTAAGAAATATTCCTGTTCCAGCCAGTCAGAAGAGGAAAAGATCAGGGAGAAGCACAAATACAATTTTTTTTATGGTTCAGTGCCCTGCATTTCTGCCAGCATCCCACTGTTGGCTAGAACACAGTCACATAGCTCCACCTACTTGCAAGGGAAGCTGGGAAATGTCGTCCACGCTAGCCTGCCACTTCCTAGTACAACTTCATAGTAAGGAAGGAATAGCATGAGTTTTTTTGGGGGTGATCTAAACATTTCTGCCTCATATTAATCCATTGGTCACTTCTTATTGTTTGTCAGCCCAGTATGTATTACATTTTAGTTTCCTTGGAGAGTAATAAAACCCCTGTTCCACACAATGTACACACAGATGAAATCAAGGATTTCCTCAAGATATTTATAACTGAAGAGCTAGTTTTAGGACATGCCTCTGGGAACACTGCTTAGGGTGCTTTTATGCTGTTTCTGATGCCATCACCATTCTAGGACTCTCAGTGTGGTTTTCAGCCCTATACCATGAAACACATGACACAGAAGCTTGTCCTTGTGGCCTCCATGTTGGAAAAAGAGATCTGGTTGCCACAGCATTTCCAGCCAATGACAGATTTGCTTCATTAACTCTCTTCAGCTGTAGGCTGACATGAGGCCTCTAAAGCCAGGGTTATTTCAGTTCTTAGAATCTGTGCAGGCATCTTGGTACAAGACACAGAATTGGCTAAAAACACCAAAAAAAAAAAAAAGGCATAAATAAAATCAACTTATGGCCAAGCACTGCACATGCTGAGATGTAAAAGAAAGCATTCTAGGCAAAAACATGAGTTTAGGGGTAGGGGATGCCAAGTTTTTTTAAATCTTATGACTATTCAGACAAAGAAAGTCATGATGGGAAGTCTTCAATGAAAGTGAAAACCTTGGGTTGAAGTTTGTACCGTGTGTGTGTTTGTGGGAACAATGGAGAGAGGTGGCCAGAGTATTAAGGGACCAGATTCCTAACTGCTGTTTCTCCATGCCTGCTCCATCATCTACCTCATGGAACAAAGATGCTTAAATCACCAAACTAATATCTTAGGACAAAGAAGTAAGGCCTGCCTTAAAAATAAATAACCTATGGCCATGTGTTTCTGGTGTACAGCATAGTGATTTAGTTATACATATATGCATATATATTATTTTTCATATTATTTTTCATTACAGGTTATTACAAGCTATTGAATATATTTCCCTGAGCCATACTCTAGGACCTTGCTGTTTATCTATTTTATATATTGTAGTTTAGCAGGGGTATCTTTTAGATTTCTCTCTCTGCTTCTCCACCAATAACCAGTCTACATACATTCTGTTGGCTCTGCCTCCAAAATTCTGATCTGATCAGTTCATACCATCTCAGCTGCCACCCTCTATCCCTGGATACCTGCAATAGCTTTATGTTTGGTTTCCCTGCTTCCACTATGACTTTTACAATCTTTTTCATGTAGCCAAGAGAATGATGGTTTATAAAATTCAGGTCATGTCTAAACCAACTCATGTCATTTCCCTGCTTAAAGCCTGCCAATGCTACCCATTGACATTAGAATAAAATACAGATTTCTTACTCCTGCTTTTAAGACCTTATTATGTGGTCCTTGTCTAACTCTGATCTCATCTTATACTTGTCACCCCTTTGTTTGCTATGCTCATCATACATTAGCCATTTTAGTCCTCAAAGTCTCCAATTGTGTTTCTGACACAGAGTCTTTGTGCTGGCTTTTCTGTTGCCTGGGACACCCTCCCCCCAGACTTGACTATGCTTCATTCCTTCTGATTTTTCAGGTCTACGCTTCTTTCAAAAGGCCTTCTCTGACCACCTCATGGCTCACTCAAGTAACTCTTTATTTCATTACCCTGTTCTCTTTGCTTTATTATACTTAACATTACCTGAAACTATTGCACTGAATTTAAATTCTTTATAGTTCATTACCCACAAGTAAAATGAGGCTTTCTAAGAACCAGAACACTTGTCTGTGTTAACCTCAGCCATACAGTGTTTTCCCAGCATCTACAAGAGTACCTGCCATATAGTAGGTGCTACTTTGGAAAACTGCTTCTCCAGGATGCAGAGCTCAGTTTGCAGCCTAGACATTTCCTAAGGGATGTAGAGGAGTCCCTAGCAATTGAGAGCAGAACAGGGAGAAACTATCAACAGACCTCGCCAGAGGAAGAACACGTTCCTGTCAGAAATGGTCTTTCTGCAGTTTCATAGGTGCTTATATGACACCCAAAGCCTGAAACAGTTGCCTTTCATTCTTCACTACTCTTCCCCATGAGATGTAACAACATCCCCAGAACAAGCTGGGAGTCATTGGGTCCATTGTTCTCCTTCATTTCTTTCCATATTTGCAATAAATAATGCTTAGGGGAAAAAAATGGAAAAAACAGTTTACTGTTTCCTACTGATAACAGCAGAATTATTGTAGTCATACTGTTGTACTACACTACTGTAGTCCGAGGAGCTAAAGAAGAAATGCTTCGGAAGGTGATCTGCCCCATAAAATCCCTTGACGTCAGTCCTGCCACACTTGAGGATAGCAATGTATGTGTAAAACAAATGGAAATAAGGCAATATCCCTGACTCCAAGATGAACGTTTTAGTGGAGGCTGATGATAACTCATATTCAGATGAGACATTTTTAACATGTCAAAAAACAGACCATGATATTTCAAGCATTGATCATGATGTTGCAAGCAATGTGACTTTTGCGATATTTTAATAATTTATTCTCACCGGCATCTGTAGGTTGGCTGGGGAATCAGTGGATCTATTCTGGTCTCAGCTGGCAGCTCTGTGTTGAGCCAAAGGCTTAAATTAGCTCCATACTCAGGGCTGGGCTCTGACCTGCTCTAGTCTGTTTCTTCTGGAGTTCAGAGGTTTCCCAGGGGGAAGTTTGTCATGGATATAAGAGAAATGCTGGAAATCAAGCAAAGCCTCTTAAGACCTGGACTCAGGATTGCCACACTGTTACTTCTACCTGCATTCCATCAGCCAACCCAAGTCACATGGCCATGCTGCCCCAAATCAAGAGTGGAAAGGGATACACTCCGCCTATGATAACGCCACAGAAATGATGTGGGCACAGGGAGGGACGAAGAATCAGGTTCAAAAATTCAATCCACTACAGTGTATAATCTAATAAGTAAGCCCATAGGAAGTCCTACCCAGGAGTGGAGTACAATTGCATGTAAGTGTAAGTGCCTACTTTCCATAAAATATGTATCAACATTTAAGACCATTCTAGCAAGGTAACCCGATCCCCCTCAAAACCAGGCTTCAATGGTGAGCAACTTTGTAAGACAAAATTATGATGAATTCCTTGTAATTATTTCTAACTAGGGGTGCCAATGGTTTTGAAGAGTTGGCACATGGCTGGTTCTCCTGCATAAGCATTTTAGTAACTCCCAGTTATTGAGACATTAAATTTTTTTTTTTTTTTTTTTTTTTTGGTTTAGGGAACAGGCCTTGGAAACAGTATTCTTTTTCAAAGTGCTTTTTTTTTCTTCATTCCTATCATTTGAAGGGAAGCCTCACACATATTGATGAAGCTCAGTATGAAGTGGCAGATTAAGGTCTTTGGAAACGTTTGGCTGGGACACTTCATTTTTATTTAAGTGGACTTTCCCTGGTCGGTGCTGCTGGTTTGAGGTCTAGAGCTCTGGCTCCCACTCTAGATGATTTCTGGTTTGTTTCCCCACCTCTGAAAATCCAGATGGTTATTTCCACTGTCAGGGTCAGTAGATGAGCCAGGTCTTCTCAGAATCTCAGAGGAACCATCCCATGGATGATAGTGACAGGAGGCACTCGATGGCCCTCACGTCTGCCTTCCCCTCACTCCACGTCTCATACCCAGGTGTGCAGTCTCCTGTGGAGATTTGTTTCTGGACTGGGTGTCAGTTGTTTACACACAATGGTGAGTCACTCCTTTAAAGGATATTAGCATTTAAGTCTCCTTAAAAAATTATGAAATGGAAAACTTTACCTGCAGCAGTAAGAAGCAATTGAACTAGACAAAAACTCAGAAACCTGGGTGGATTGAAAATTTAGAACAGGGAGGGGTGGTAGGAAGCTAAACTGTGTGTATATGATATATATAAAATACATATTGATTTATATATGTAGTCCATAATATGCACATATATTACCTATAAATATATATGTATACAGATTATGTAATTTACAAAAATTAAGGAAATTTAAATACAATGAGTAAAAATGTACTTATTACAAGAATACATACAAACCAGATGCTACTTAGTAAACAAGTCATGTTGCCTCTGGGCTGAAGGGAATGAGGACAGAGAATAGAGATGAAAGAGAATACATATATTAATTAAATAATAAAGACTATGAGATGATGCTAATATACTAGGAAATTAAGAATATGGTACAGGTCAGCCTCTTGCACCTGAGATTGGGATCAAACAAGAAAAGAAGAAAGGAGAGAAGCAGGCTAGAGAGGCAGGAAGGATATCAGGAAGTTGGCATACCTGTTACAGCATTCTCGGGCAGTGGCCTGGCAGGAAAGAAAGTGCTGTTTGGGGTTGGCTGGCTGATGGATTCCAAGCACCTCGCACATAATAATCTCTGTATCCATCCATGTTGCTGCAAATGGCATTATTTCATTCTTTTTATGGCTGAGTAGTATTCCACGCTCTATGTATACACCACATCTTCTTTATCCAATCATTTGTCGATGGACAATTCGGTTGCTTCCATGCCTTGGCTATTGTAAATAGTGCTGCTATGGGGAGGGATAAATTAGGAGTTTGGAATTAGCAGATACAAATGACTATATATAAAATAGATAAACAACAGAACCCTACTGTATAGCACAGGGAACTATATTTAATATCTTGTAATAACTTATGATGAAAAAGAATATGAAAAATAGTATATATATATACACATATATATGTACATGTACATGTATGTATGTATGTAACTGGATCACTATGCTGTATACCAGAAACTTGCACATTGTAAATCAACTACAAAAAATTAAAAAAAAAAAGATCTCGCACAGTGTCTACCACATAGTTCAGTGCTCAGTGAGTACTTGTTGAATTGAGCTGCATTGAACCTAATTGCCTCAAGAAGGCTGCCTTCCCTGAATCCTTGACTCTACATCCTTTAGGCTGACTTGACTTCATTCTTCCTGTGAATAACAGCCAGAACACAATGTTAGAAAGAATCATAAAGTCCTTTAATCTAACCACATCCAGTAGAGGACACATTCCTTTTTGTTTGTTAGGAACCCATGTGTCTTATTTTCTGGTGATGGCTCTCACATTTACTCTGAGGGAGCACCTCACCCCACTGTCATCCCATGTAATTTGGGTGAGGCTGAATTTTCCGTACTTGATCATTTCTGGAGGTGCACTAACCCCGGCATTGGTGTGAGGCTTTTTTTTAAGGGATGGATATGTGGCCCAGTTCAGGACAATATGGTCTCAATTCTAGGACATTTTGTGGGGAACATACTTCAGAAACATGGTGTGTTTCTGTGGGGATTTCTATAGGATATTTAAGGTTTGGGAGCCTAGGATCACCATACAGGAAGAAAGCTTGCCTGAAAATTAGCCAACACAGAAAAGAGAGCTAGAGAGATTTAGAAATAAAGGATGGGGTTGGGGTGAGAAAGAGAGAAAGAGGGAGAAAGGAAGGAAGGAAAGATAGAAGAAAGAAGGCTAAAAAAAGAAAAGGAAAGGAACGAAGGAAGGAGAGAGAAGAAAAAGAGCATCCAAACTAAATGCCATCAAGAACTTTTTCATACAATAAACCAGCCTTACTTTCCCAGCCATCAGTTATACTACCTGAATCAGTAATTATTGCTGTGTAACAAAACACCCTGAAACTCAATGTCTTAAAAACCAATAAGCACATTTTGCTGTCTACACAGCCTTGGGTCATCTGACTGATTCTTCTGGTCTTGACTAAGATCACTGGTGCATTTGTGGTCAGTTGTAGATGCAGCAGGCAGGTCTGCTGATTTTGAATGGACTGTCTAATATACATAGGGGTTACTTGTCTACAGGCTGGTCTTCAATGGACTTGGCTAAGACAACTGGGCTGTCCTCCACATGGTGTCTCACTCTCCAGAAAGCTAGCCCAGGCTTGGGTGGAAGGAGTTTTCTGAAAGAGCAAGACATACATGGCTTTGGGAGGGCTGAGCTCTGAGGCCCATCACTTGCTACTTTCTGTTGGTCAGAGCAAGTCACGAGGCCATCCCAGATTCCAGGGGTAGGGAAGTAGACTTATTAACAGGATTTGGTTTCAAAGTCACATTGCAAAGGGTGGGGAGGAGCATTGGGGCCAATTTTACAGTCAATGTGACACAGAAACTAAAACAACAAACAAGCAAATCTGTCGGGAGTTCTGTGGGGAAGGAAAACAACTATCCTTCTATTCTCTATCCTTCTAGGTTCTTTTGGCTGGTCTGAGAATTAAATTGACATGAGATAGGTTAACAGGGAAAAATTAAATTCAGTTATGTACGTAGTCAGGATCCATAATAACATGGGGTCCAAGGACAGTTAGGCAATTGAAGCTTATAAGCCATCTGAGAGAATGAGAAGGGGTAGAGGTTTGGACATAAAAGGGAAGGAAGGCAATTTACAGGAAGATGAAAGAGAATAAATGTTTTGTAAACAAATGTTTGCTGGGCCATGCAAAGACAATGGGTCACAGAGAGGACTTTGATTAAGCAGGCCTTACTAAGTTTCCCCTAGTCTACAACACACCTAGTTCATATTATATTTTATTTATCTATTGGTCCTTTATCTAAATTCTTTTAGGCAGTTAAGGGGAGGAGGTAAAAGCTCTTCTTGACTCTTTTGATTATTAAAAACAATCAGCCCAAATTAATCCTCAAGCCAAAGAGATACATTTTGGGATAGCGAGTTTTGTTACTTCATGGTTTGATGTCACTGAATCTGAATTCTGTTTGCATCAAATCCCAAGGTCTTACTCTGGATCAAAAGTAAATCAAGTAAATTTAGCAAATCATAACTTATATTTTATCTTTTTCAACAGTTATTAGGAAGAAATGTAGAAAACAGGAAGAACTAATGTTTATTTCAAATTCACACTTGATTTAAACGTGTTGCATTGAATCAGGGTTTGGTTGAGGAAACAAAATGACTTTGGCTCTTGTTAAGATGTGTTGAGTAAACACCTTGTATTTATTTTCCAGCAGGAGCAGGTTATCAAAACCAAACCTTGGAGACAGATTGTAAATATTGAAGACCTGCTCCAGTATTCAAAAACTGTCCTCACTGGCTTGACCTCAAGTCTGTACCAGATAATGATTTAATACTGAACAGGGTCCCTCAACTACAGGCAGCTCTCTTATCAGATAGGGTTGGTTCTTCTATAAACACTAATTCATTCATCCATCCATCAAATAAACATTTACAAAGTACATCCTGTACGGAATAATACCGATCAGCCACAAGGTACAATAAGCTAACGGCTGTGACTTATCATGAGAAGGCACAGTGGGCTATCGCCTTTATTTGTCCCACAAAGAAATAACCAAGTCTTAATGTGACCTTTGAGTTGGGAAGAGCCTGCCAGGTCAGTGATGGCTGGATATAAATGGCAGGGAAGGGATTTGCCCGGTGTTTTCTGGGGACATGAGCTTGGTGTGACTCTCAGTTTTGCCTGGTATAATGTTACTTGGGCTGGAGCATGGAGCTTATCTTTAGTTTTGAAGTCATTGAGCATTTGACTCTAAAACACTTCTGACTTCTAGAATAATATTCCAGAACTTAATAAGAAGATTCAAACAATCTTTTCATCAGTCTCTGAAATAAGCAAAGCGGGAGATGGGTCTGCAGCTAACGTTGTTGGAATCAGTTCCTGTGGTGCCTATCAAAGTGAAAACAGAGCTGGGCACCCCATAAATTTAAGACTTTTCTAGTGAGAATTTACTATATATGATTTTGTCCTTATATCATAAATCTTAAATAATTCTGTGTAGTTAAGAAAAAGCCAGGCTAAAGGGACCTGGTTACATTAAGGATTATGTCTAATCCTTCCTTGTCACCCTAGAGATTTCTCTTAACTGCTCTGAACTTTCTTGTCAGTAAGTAAAATGAGGGTCCTAAATAAATCAATCTTGAATCTTTCTCCTAGATTTACAAGACTATATTTATGCTGTTTATCTGAACCTCAGAGCCACCCTGCCATTCTGGGCAGGTGGGCATCCATCAGTGGCATCATTTTACACAGGAGAATGCTAAGGTCATAGCCACGGTGAGATTTATAAGAGTAGAATCTGATATGGGGACTTGAAGAGCTGTTAAAAAGGCTCCCACAGATTGTATCCAATTCTTCCGCAGATTTCAACAGGGCATTGCTGTAGAGAGCTAATGGCTCCCAAAGATGCTTTGATCATTGCAAGATATTTAGTCAAGTTACCACCACCCCGGGGGGATCGATTCCCACCTGATGGGCCTTCCAGATGCAGGGGCTCTTTCAAATGTGTGTAAGTGAACTAAACAAAGCTGTTTGGCCTGATCATTAGTATAGTTACCATCACAGAGAAAGGAGGATACACAAAACCACAGTCCATAAGACCTTGACCTCCATGGGTCCTGGTTTTCCTATCTGTAAAATGAGAGGGTCAGACTAGATGACGCCCAAGGTCCCTTCCTGTTCTCAAGTCCTGTGATTTCCTTTCCTAATAAGATCAAAAACTGAGTCATAAATTACAGTAAATATATTAGATTCCTTTCCTTTTTTTTTTTTTTGGCCCAGTTTGAGTCAAATATTGGTAAAGAGTCATTGCATACTAATTTATTTTTCTTCTCCATTCTAACATTTTCATTACCTATCTACACACTAAGTGTCTTTTCTGGGGAAGACACTAAGACCACAGAACTTTCTCTAAGCACTCCAACATGGAATGTGGACACTCCAGGACCAATAAACCATGTTACTCAGGCTTCTTAGGCTTATTAGAGCTGGATTTGGGGTATTCTGGGAATGAACAAAAGCTCCCTTCTGCGAAGGACCCCTCATGGAAAAGGATGGCTGTATTCTCTTGAGCTGTGCAGTGAACACTCTTGGTCCAGCATCACGTTCTCTTGACCAGACAGTGCTTCCATGTGCCAGCTGCTGTGAGTGTCCAGTGTTAGGTGCTCCACTGGCCCTCCACCCCTTTTCTGAAGGAGTGCCAACTTCCCCAGAAGTTTATTTCCTCAACCTGGGGCATCCTACCGCTAACATCTAACTGATGAGAATAACTAAAGGCCAGCTTTTTTCTCCCGGTGAGACAAACTCTAGTTGGTCGTTCTTGCCCCAGAGCCTCTGTGGGGTCAGATGGACGCCCAACTTTAGCTGAGACCATACCCTCCCTCCTTCCTCCACCCCCTCTGCTTCCCTCCCTCCTTTTCTCCAAGGGATGTCCTGCAATGAATCACAGACACTCAAATTCTTTTCTCCAGCTTTACTCTAGGGAGCTTGACCTGAGGCTCCACCACCACAGAGCTGTTCCCTTGGGTTCAGGCATTGCTTCCTAAGACTATTTCCAAGTTTAAGTAAGTCTCTATAACTATTTAAGCCTCTACACATTCAGGAGATTTCATGGAGTAAAGGGAGGCAGCCATCCACCGCCTCAAGACACGAGGATGCCTTGGGAAGTTGTTCTGAACCCACACGGAAATTTACCTCATGAAACAGAACTTGGATGCTACGGGGAAAGTCTGAAGACCCCAAAGTGGCAAAGTAAAGGATGCCAGAGCTCCTCCTTAAGACAGCTGGTCAGCCCTTCCCTGGTCCACTCATAGCTGGAGGTGCTGCCCAGAGGGAAGTCGTATCTGCTGGTAGACTGAGGGGCCACTAAGCCAGCATTTCTATGTGGGGTGACTGGAGTCCCATTTCACATCCCCCCAAGATAATCTACGGCAGTAGGACTGGAGCAGGATGGGAAGCAGAGTGGGCCTTGGAAGGAGACAGGATTTTGTTTCCTGGAGAGGATTCCTGAGGCTGGAGCAGACCTGGATGCTGAAGGCTGGCCCTGCCTGGGGAGGTCCTCCCGTCAGGCTGGGGATGGAGCTGGTGAAGGTAAAGATGTCGTTCTTCGGAGAAAAGTGACAGGCGGCCATTGTAAGGAGATGGCAAAACTTTGGAGAAGGAAAAAAGGAGACCTTAGATTTAGGGGTTACAAAGTTAGATGGTGGGCCACTGAGACATTCAGTGCAGGCTGGTAAAGGAAGACCAGGTGACGTTCTCTCTCTTACGGTGCCTGAGGAGATCGTAAAGCAAGGACAGCCTGGGATCAAATATTAGCTCGGAGACTTATTAGCTGGGTGGCCTGGGGGAGGTCAGTTTTGACATCTCTGAGCTTTTCTGCTCATGTACAGAAGACAGATAATGGTGCCCACCTTCTGGGGTGATGAGGGTCAGACACTTTGTTTATGTAAAGTGTTTGCAAGCATCTGTGAATTCAAGGCTTTTGTGCTGCTTAACATCCCTAAATTCTAGTATCACCTTGGAACAGACTTTTTTTCCCCCCAGTTCAGAGAAGTTAGGTCTTACACACATTTTAAACTGAGGAATTAACTTTCATTAGTGAGCTAATTGATAGCCAGCACAGTGATTTTCTCCCAAAGATGCATTCATGTAAGCTGTCTCTGATTTCATGATGCATTTATTTATTTTTTATTCTTTGGCTTACTGCCTTCAATATGTTATTTATATCCATGTCTTCGAATCTTGACAGTGGCAGGAGAGAGGGACAGAGAAGAGAGGAGAGAGACAGAGAAAGAAACAATTACCTCAGCTTCTCAGTGAAGACCCATGAGTTAATTTATTCTAAATAAAGCAATAATGCTGTTTGCCATCTGCAAGGAAGTCGTTTCCTGCAAGGAAATGACAGAGGCTGGACTGGGAAGCAGGAAATAGAAAAGAGGAAATGGTTTATAAGCCCCCAGATAATGTATACGGATAGAAGTTGGTGAAAAGTGCTGGGGGAGAAGGATGCCCAGTGTGATTCTTTTTCCAAAAGTGAAAGTGTATTATTTGGCCCATGGTACTCACTTCTCTCTGCTGTTTCACATTCCTGGTATGATTTTCCTGACTTTTCAGGGACAGCTCTAAATGCTTCAGAATCCTCAAAACCCTACTGTTGGTCAACAACTAAATGATTCGTCTGAATTTGAATTCTGCCAAAGGTGAAATCTACAGAAACTCTGAGAAACATGCAAGAAAAGAAAACTCCAAGGACTTATTAGAGATTTTACAAGCCAAAGCTAGGCTCCTTTTTTCTTCTTCTTTTTTTTTTTTTCTTTTGCATAATCACAAGCCAGTCCAGAGCAGGGAGCAGAGCCCAAGGTTCACACATATATTTATTTAGTTAGCAAGGCATTCCTATTTTTATAGCTCTGAGTTTTTAACTTTCTTGTTAGCAAATGTTAACAAGATTTAAAATGTATGAAGTGAGCTGTGGCATGTGAAAAATGTTGGCCTATCCTGGCTTCTTCTTCTTCTTTTTTTTTTTTTTTTTTTATACGTATGTTCAATGAAAACATCCTACTGACAGGCAGAATGTCTGGGCAACTTTATAGATACTGTTCCCACCTCGGGGCCACAAGGTCATAGATTTGTTCCTGATTCTACTTAAAAAACACTCAACAATGGTAAGTTTGTGTGTGCTTTTATGAGAGGGAGCTGTTTTATATGATCCAAGATCTTAAAGATACTCCAAGGAATCTTGCATGGATGCTGGGCTGTGAATTGGGAAGTCTGCTGTGGTGCTTGCTGAGAAATTGGGGAACTTCGTTGAATCACCAGCAAAGACTGGCTATAATAATTCTCAGACATTGTGTCTACTCACAGCCAAAAAGCACTTTATTTTCACGGTGGTAATCAGCATGCTTGAAAGGCATTTCAACCTGCTGTTCCAGCATCAGTTAGCAGTGGTCGTAAAATGAAACAAGGCAGAGGAGGGGGGAGAAAAAGGAAAAAGGAAAAAGAAAAAAGCAGACCCCACTGGAATCATGCAGACATTTTATAACTATTTTAGACACTGCAGGCCTTTCCTTCTTGGGCCGTGCATAAATATGGCTTCTGAGAAGTTGCTCTCGGAATCCCCGAAGGCCCCTAAGTAGAAAAGTGAAATAAGCAATCAGCACCATAATGAGCAATCACAGGGCACTCCGAGCAGAGGGGGATTAGGAAATAGCCCCTTTGGGGGGTTACCATGATTTTCTGAGGCTTGTTGACCAAAGAGCAAAACGCTCCAAATCTGATTCCTGGGTTCAATTACTTCTTAAATCTAAGTTGGCCATTATGACTTTCTTTCGCCGATAGCATTTAGAAGTATGGTTGTGTCCACTATGAGCCTAGACCTCAAGAAGGTCTTGCATGTCCACTCCTTCTCTTAGGGACCCTGCCCAGCCATGAGAGCAAGCCAGGCTAGTCATATGAAGGATGAGAGACCACATGGAGGCAAGGAGGCATCCCAGCCAGAGCCACCCTGGGCCAGCCAGCTCCGAGCTCGCCTGGCTGACCACAGGGCCATGAGGGAGTGAGTCCAGATTCAGAAGGGGAGGGTATAGACTCTCCCTCTTGATCCAAAGCCACAAAGTGGCAAAGCCACACTGTAAAGAAGCGAGGATATGGGGAGGGGGAGTGAAGTGAGGTTATTCTGCACCGTCTACCATGTCTACTGCGTTGTGCTACTTTGCATTTTGAAAGACTAAATAGACATGAATAAATAAATGCTCCATAAGTATGAGCTAGTATTAGTTTCTAAAATAGATGCTGTAGTGTGTGGATGGCCTCCTTAATGCCATTAAGCCCCTTACTCTCAGGAACTGGTGCTGGTAATTCTCACAAAGCCGTGGTTCAATCTGGCAGCTCCCACTCAGGTGAGAGAAGGTGCAAGCAAACCACATACTGAGTGTTAACACATCCCTAGCCATCTTCCTTTCCTTAATGGAAGTGCCCCATTTGACGACTCTCTCCACCCCACTCCCCCCAGAAAAAGTGCATCTTGTCTCTTCTATTCAGGCTTGACCAAAGGTTTTGATGGTTAAAGATGACTCATACCTCAAAGACCTGGGAGAATTTCTTTTATTGCTTCTTGATCCATTGTCTTGTTCTCATGAAACTGCTGAATGACACCAGAGAATATAAAGCCTGCCAAAGAAATAAGCACTGTATGATGTGTGGCAGGGTTTCCAGCTCATCAGGAAAGACTTCAGATCCACTTGTTTCTCTGGAGACAGCTCACATCCGGGGCTGTCCCTGTTCCCCGGGACTTGTAAAGCTCCTATCTCCAGGGCACAGGTGAGGCCTTCACATTCCTTGAGAATAACAGCCTATTCATTTCCTCCATGGCTATAAAGTGACTTTATTAGACTCCAGTATCTAAAGGAAACAGAGCTCTGGGTCAGAGGGCGCCTTCAGAGAGTCACTGGCCCCATTTGGAGCCCCAACGTCAGGGACGCGGGATGGGGAGGTGCTCTTGAACTCTTTGAAATGCAAGTTAATTTAAAGTTCAAAGGAAGCTTCCTGGCTTGATCATTGTTTTGGGGGCAAGATGCATTTATAACAATTAAAAAGTTCTTAGAAGATTTAGCTGTACAGCATCAGCTGTTAGTAAGCGATGTGGCCCCACAATCCAGCGACGTATACTGCATTGCCCTAGAGGGAAAAGCAGTTCAGATTTTGAAAGAAACCCTTTGCCAACTACAGTGGGATTCAGTAGTTAACAAGCCCAAGGAGGAGTCATCTTCAATCTCTTCCCCGTTATTCACTAACTTCCAAACACATTGGGTGAGGGAGTCTCGATTCAAAGAGTAAAGCATCTGTTTATATGATCAGAGGGGCACATCTTCTGCTCAAAGGGTGATTCAACCCACTGATTAAATTCTAGGTCTGTGTTTCCTGAAGTCTAGTCTGTGTTTTGAGGCCGGCTCCAAAAACAAATAGCTCTCTGCAGGTAGGTTGGGGAAACACAGTGTACTTTACCATGTTTTTCTCTTGTGCATTCACAGTACACTTCGGTCTTTTAAAGATTTGGGGAAGTCAGGCAATACAGAAGCATGTTCAATACCAACGCAACCTTTCCAGAAGATATCTAACCTGTGTTTTCTCTTTTAATTGTGCAAAATAAGTTGAGAGAAGTCAAGTAGACTTTGAGAGATCACTAGAGTTTGAGTAAATCAGATGACCATAACATACCTTGGAGGAGGCTGTTTTAGGTATTTCACACAATTCAACATCTTTGGAAAATGGTAGGCACGGGTGTTAGATGACTGTCATTGTTTCCGACTCTTAGTTATAAGTTGTTTTGTAATTTGGGCCTTCTGTTTGAATCTGAAGATGTCTAAACAATGTGTTGGAAATAAATTTAAGGAAGGAGTGTGAAGCAAATTATCAGTAAGATTAAGGTATATATTCCTAGGGTATAGCATTGCTACCATTGAAGGTAGCTAAACTCTGATACTGGGGCCACCAATGGTTCTAGAAATGTCTATGACATGTAGGGGATTCTTCCCCAGGATCTCCCTTGTTCCTTATTCCTCTTGTCTTGTTTTCTCCCTTGCTGGGCCTTTTGCTATTCCAGCCATCTACTTTATCATTCAGCAACGTGGGCATATGCAGTCAGCATGGATGGTTACAAAGTTAGTGCTCAGATAACTTTGCCGACTGGTTCCTCACACTATTCTTCCTGGTTGTCCTTTGCCTTGTACTCTTGAAGTCCTCAGGACAGATGCTGCATTTTCCTAAAGCTTTTCAGTTGGAAAAAGAAAAAAAACTAAACAAACAAAGAAAACCCAAAGGGACTCACACATTTGTCTGTGATGTAGTTGAAGAGATTTCAGTCAGGTTTCTTTGCTTTGGGCTGAACTTTATCACCTCATCTCATTTTGATTGTAAGCTTTGACTGGGATTTATATTTTTTTAAATTAAGAAAAATAGAAAAATTAATAGACCAAAATTTTTTAAAGACGCGATCCATGTTGATAATAAGGGTTTGGAAATAACAAAGTGGTCTTTGGAAGACTAAAGGTTAGTAATCAACACTCCCACCATCATTCTTTTTCACCCCCTCCGTCCCCCTCTAGTTTATTTTTTTCCCTTTGGCCTCCTGATAGAGTATGTAAAGAACAATTTAGCCCTATTTGTTGCTTGCTAAAGACTCTGTTGACGTAAATTGTATTTCAAGTGACTATGGCATTTATTTTCTAGAACAAAAGTCAGGCTCTGTACCTGGTTATTTTTATATGGTGGTGTAAACAGTGAGACCAACTCAGCAATGGAAACAAATGCCATTTCTAAATAGCTGGCCTTTCTAACTCTTCCTTTTCTAAAAATGTTTAATAGAAATATCCCCTCAGATTTAGGACTGGACCACAACTGTTTTCTCCCCTCCTCATTGAGATGAATAAGCAAAGAGCTTGTCATCAATTGCATGCATGCATCTGATTTTCTGTTGCGTTAGTTAAATTGAGGCACTGATTGTACTGTGGAAGCTGGCAAGACTGAAAATGTTTTCCTTTAAGTGAAAAAGAAAGAGCAGTAGTTGGAAGAATGGTTGTATTCAGATTTCTTGAATTTTATCTCCAACAAGTCATGAACCCAGAACCATCTCTGCCGTGTATTGTATGAAGCGTTCAGCATAACTTGTTTTACTTTTTGCTGTGATTTTTTGTTTCTTTACTGCTTCATAAGTACTTCCAATACAGGTGAACTCTGTAAAATGCTTTTTTTTTTCTGTTTTAAATAATCCACTCTAAATGACTCAGTGATAGACGCTTTAATCCAGTGCCATCTCTTGCTCAGTGAGAATCACTTTCATTCCGCTGCTGGATCCACTTACTGAGAAGATGAGCTTTGGGCCTGAAGGAGAGAGAAGGGCCTGCATCTGCTCATCTTATTTGAGAGTTAAGGCCCAAACTGACTGAACTCTTGGTTATGGGTGTGGGTCAGGAGAGAATTTTCATTTGCTTGATTTGCCTTTTAGCTGAAGCTGCTTGATTCCTGAGGAACAAATGTAAAACTCAACTAATCAACTGGTTTGATATAGTTTTCTTGAGGTTAAACTTAAGGTCAACTTGCATTCTGCAGTATGTCTTCTGTCATAGCCCTGTGGTCCCCAAAACTTGCTGATCATCACAAAACATGTGATTTGCCCGAAGAACTTTTCAGGAAGTTGGGGCTGGGGTGGTTGTGAAGGAGAACTTTTAAAATTACAGAAAATCCTGAGAATAGTGTTAAATAACCGAGTGTCCATCACCAGAGTTAATTGTTCATTCAGCTACTCAAATAGTTAAGCAAACATTTACTGAAGGGCTGCTATGTGACAGATTCAATTCCAGACAGCAGGGAAATAAACAAAACTCCAGCCCTCCAGGAGCTGATATCCTAGTGGAGAAGATGGAAAAACATAGATAGCTGGTAGATTATATGTATGTATACATACACACACACACACACACACACACACACACACACACACACACACACACAGATATATACACACACATATGTAAACACACACACACACGTATATATGTATAACAAAGCAAATTTAGGAGAGAATATTGTAATGGAGAAAAGGACTGTCCTATATTAGAAAAAATATTCAAGAAAATCATATCTGATAAGAGCAGGTAATGATTTCAGGTAACAAGTATTTGCATTTTGTTATAGTCTCTTTCTAAGGTGTTTTTAAAAATTAATTGCAATAGTATAGATATAGTTGAAACATTTTTACATATATACATATATGTGAAGAATACATAATAATTTGTGTATTTAGTTTAAAATTTTATCTACATACACTGTATTGTTTTCACTGTACTGCATCTTGCTTTTTTTTCATTCAACTGTAGGTTTTCTATATTTATCAGTGTGGATCTTCATTGCTATACTTCAATCATATTCACTGGTGTATAATATTCCATGAAATGAGCACATCATAATTCATCTTACTCTTTCCCCATTGGTGGACCTCTTGAATATTTTAATTTCTCACCATCACAGCAGTGCTTCAACAAGCTTCCTTGTCTACTTGTGTACATGCACAGGACTTTTTCTGGGTGTATATTTAAAAGTAGAATTACTAGGTTACGAGGAAGGGAAATTTTTTAATGCAAACTGCAAAATCCCATCCCAGATGTCCTGAATCACAGTATGTGAGGGCAGGGCTAGGGCATCTGTAATTTTTAAAAAGCTCTTTGGAAAATTCAGATACAGTCTTTGAGGGACACATGTGTTAGAACCCGTTGCTCTAACCGACATGAATCCACCCCACACGTGGATTAATAAAAGAGTGAGAGATGACTAGGCTCTTCCTGGCAATGAGACTTATCTTTGAGTGTCACTCGTTAGGCCCCAGGAGAGGGTACTGTTGGTATCCTCCCAGGTGCCCTTTACTGGTTTGTGTACCCATCTGCCAACTGCTGTGAGTGTTGGCTGCTGAGGGTTCACAGCTGCCCCTCTACAGAGAACTGCCCTTGGCAGGAACCACCAGCCTGAAGGTTATGACCTCCCCCACACCCCCAGGAAGCTCAGCTAAAGAGCTGGTCCTCCTGCCTCGATCCTGTGGTTTGGGTCGTGCTGCAGTGCTCCCTGTGGGGTCAGGCTGAGTCTGGACTCCATCTCAGCCTGCTCCCCTGCCTCTTCCTGCTTCCATCCCTTCCCTTCCCCTGGGGTCTGGCTTCAGTACCTGATGCCCTGTTGTAAGCCATGCCTCTAGGGACCTTAAACCAAGACAACCCTTTGCTCACTTTCTCACTATTTTATCTTTTTCTCTACTTTCTGTTCTATTATTTCAGTTTGCCCTTTTTCTTTTCTGCTGCTCATTACCTTAGACTTACCTGTTCCACCTCACCTACGAAGAAAACAGAAAATGAAGTACCGATTTCTGATTTCACTTACTTTTAACAAAAGCATTGAGCTAGCTCATTCTGGGGCTCTGACATGCAGACACGTTACCCTTGAGTTACACCTGCTGTCTGATAGCCACAGTGGGCTGATGAAGGCCTGAGCTCTGGGTTCCATTAATGCTGGTGTTGGCTCCCGGATTCCCCATCCCCTTGAGGCTTCCCCAGAGCCCACTGAGTCACAGGTTTGTTATATGTTCTCAGAACGTGTTAACAATGGCACACGGTCATGCTGTCAGTGATCCTTTCCTACTAAACCAATGCACTGCCCACCAGCAACGTGGAAATGTCGCTGCCCCTCAGGTGCCCTGGAAGCATTTCCTCCATAGGATAGACTCCGCCCCACTTGGGCTTGGAGCCCTGGGACAAAGCCCACCCCAACCCCCGCCTCCCGTGTAGGCAGAGCCTTCTGCTCCAACCTCAGGCTGGTGCGCTTGCTGACACGTGGTGTTCATAAACACGTGGCCAACTTGCCCTTATTTTATAATAATAAAATAGACACGTAGGCCTTGGAGCTCTAAATCTTAGCATTCATCCATGGTTTGAAGTCCCAGCCAGGAAGTCCATCCCAGGCCCTTTCCAACCAGTCCAGTTTCAAAGAAAGTGGCTGAAGGGCTCGAAAGATGAGCCTCTTCCTCTGAAGTAGGCTACACTGTGGGTGTGTTGGGCACACTCATGACCCAGATCTTCCCCAGACAACAAAAGCTTGTAATTTCCAAAGACATGGACTGGTGGAGAGAGAAGCTGAGACCTCCTGGGAGACTGAAGATTTGGTTCCACCCTGAAGAATTTTGTGTCCAATAGGAAATGTGATTCCTGGGCCTCCAGCTGTTACAGAGGGAATTATCTGGTCTGCCTGGCAACCCAGATCTTATCCTCCTGGGGCTGTCTCCCCACAGATGCAGCCTGGGCAGCCACCCCACATTGACAGGCACAGATGTGTGTTCACAGGTAGAAAGGGATTATCTCAATCTCATGGCCTTTGTTCATGTCTTCACTCAAAATTTTCAATCATGCAGAGTTTGACAGAGAGAAAGTTGCAGTCCTGCCTCTTAAGTTCTTGCCTCCAGTCAAAGGAGGATTTATCTCAAGCCCTCATTGTCTTTCCCACAGCAAATAACTCCTGGGGCCCCACACAGGGCAAAAGCAATGGGTTTATCCTCCACACTGGAATCCAATTTGACTGTGCTTACAAGTGAAAATCTGAATCGCTGATCTTCTGGCATCTGGATTCTTAACAGCCGGGCCAGTTGAAACAAAGTCTGTAGTTGATGGCCAAATTTTATCTCCCTGAATTTAGTATTTGCTTTTATGGTCCTTCAGTATTTACTGAAACTTCTGCATAACTGGATTCTTAGTTATATTCCTTCTGGATCAAACTTACTTTATAGCCACAGAACTCTCAGGATGACACATTTGGAATTTGTCTTCTTTGCCATCTTAAACCTTGAAATGGAAATGTATTAGTACCTCTAAGAGAAGATCTGATGTCAAATTCTGGTTTTACTAAAGCATGGCATTCTTGGGTAAAATAGCCATGAGTTTCCCATCAACTCAACCACATCCTCACCTTCCTCCATGGGTATCCCTTTAAGCCTGTGGTGTCCTGTTCTGTCTCTCCAGCCCCCACCAGTGCTCCCTCTCCAGAAGCAGTAGCCCTCAGACCTTCCCAGCTTCTAGTGGATTTAATTCATTGCGTGATCTCATTCAGGGGCAACAGATTTGAAGCCCAGCGCTTACTGTGGAATGCAGGGCATTGCTGGAGATACTAGCAGGCATCCAGAAAGAGGTATAGGGCACATAGGGAGCAGAATGTGGCAAGGAGCCTCTCTGAGCCCCTGAGATGAAATAGACACGTCTGGACAGAAGTCAGACTGACTCTGAAAATAGAATTAAGAAGGAAATCCCTGACACAGGCCAGAAGTAGAAGCGCCAACCCAGCCTGGCCCTGGTGTTACTCATGTAGGTCGCTTCTAAAGCTTCATGATGAGGTGTGTCATCACCTCATGTTATGGAAAATGATCACTTTTCAAACACCAATAATGTGATTATACAATTGAATAGCTTCTTGGCTTTCCAAGCACTTTCATTATCAATCTTCACGCCCACCCTTTGTGTTACGGAGACACATCATTTAAGATGTTCACCTTTTCTGTGTCAACAGTGATGCTCAGAAACCCAGGGTAGCACACCTTGCACGAGAAGCACAGCTAAGTTCCATTCACTCTGGTCGTAATTCTATCAGACTGCTGCTGTTTAAACTGATCATTTACATCCAGTTTTGTTTGGGAGAGGATTATAAAATGCTTCTCTTCCTAAGTAAACCTGTAATATACCAGAAGAAGGACTGACAGTAAGAAAAATGGAATCTTGGATCCTCCTATGACTTTGTTTGTTTTCCTACTAAATCCACTCAGGGCCACCTGCCTCACATGGCCATGGGGGCCTGTCTTTGGTCATATACCCCTTCCACCTCTGCTTCTCACACTGACAAATGAGGTCCAGATGGGCAAGAACAAATCATCTGATTTCTTATAATCCATCATCAGAATTGTGGGGAGAGACTGGAAGATTTTTATACATTTAGACTAATTTTAGAGATGATAGATTCATCAAATATAATTTCACTTATCTAAGTTCCTAATTCTCTCCCAAGACTATCTCTTCCTTAACACACAGTCAAATCCAGATACGGGGAAAGCTGCATTAGCCAGTCAGTGCCCATCAGGTCTAGTTCGGCTTCTCAAGAACATAACCACTGTCAAGGTCAGATCATCACACTAGTAACAATGCCCCATGTACTGCAGTCATCGAGTTTAGTCCTGCCATGGCTTTGATGTGTTCTGTGGTTTTGGCCAGAGTCAATTGAAGAAGATGGAAAACATGCTTTTTGATTCAAACAATGTGGAATATGGAATGTAAATGTTTCTGAGTCAGCATCAGCCCAGGTTAGGCAAAATCAGATGAATGAACAAAGTAATTCTCCATCCCTCTCTGCCCTGTAATTTTTCATAGTTAAAGTCACATCTTCAGTGCAATGAGGTTATCGTCTCCTGCTCTTCTGAGTCCAAACCCTCAGTCTTCCTGACACATGATCTCCGTTCTTACTACTGTGTACCTGTTCACATGTGAGAATAGGTGAGTATAAATTCATTTATAAATATAGGAATGAATGTAGTGGCTTATTGAACACTGTAATACAAACTCTTCTGTCCAGTAGACTATTTCAGTAGTTTAAATAGTTAGAGCCTCACTCATAATCCTGATAAAATGCTCAGATATTTCTCAGATTCTCCCAGATCCTTAGCTCATTCTCTCTCTCACCTTTTTTTTGTTAACATTCTTAATTGATTTATAATAATTTTACAATGTTGTGTCAAATTCCAGTGTAGAGCACAATTTTTCAGTTATACATGAACATATATATGTTCATTGTTACATTTTTTTCTCTGTGAGCTACCATAAGATCTTCTACATACATATTTTTTCCCGATCGTGCCCTGACCAAGTGGTGTTTGCCTCTCCTGGGTATGTGTGGTTTTGCATTCCCAAGAAATAATTTTATCATCTTCCTTTTCTTCTAAAAAATGTTTACAAGGAAAGTGGTATTTCTTTGTTCTTGAAATGCTGACAAATGGTAAAATAAATGGGTTTTTTAAAAATGTGAGTGCTGTTCAAGAAGCCAGGAACAAACTAAAGGAACAAGGCAAATATTTCAGCTATTAAGTGTGCACTGGTTCCAGGGAAGCCAGCTGGGTGGCTGGCACAGATTGGCATATCCGAGGACAAAGGGTTTGAAAATGCGATTATTTGACTAAAGAAGCAGTAGGAGAAACACTTGCCAAAAAGGAATTTCAGAAGCTCTGCTTGAACATGAGTTTGAGGAAGTGAAAATACTTGAGGTGGGATTTCTGTTACCATAGCTGACGATGAGCTGGCTGGTTCCCACCTGGCTGATGGTGCCAGGGTGTTCTGATCGAAGAGATACCCTGGGACAGCTATGAACCATTCACGGAGCTCCATCGTCACTTACAAAAGATGACAAACGTGAGAGCAAGAAGTCAGACTTCCTCTTAGATTAGAAGACCAAGCCACTCCTAGTAAAACTGGGTGGTCGCACTGATGACTCGGGGGGAGATTCAGTTTTCTATTGTAGCATTGCAAACTACCTCCTAATTAGTGACCTGAAAGTGTTGATTGATTATCTCACAGTTTCTGTGGGTCAGAAACCCAGATAGAACTTAACTGGGTGCCTCTGTCTTAGAGTCTCTCACAGGCTACAGTGAAGTTGCTCTCTGAGGCTGCCATCAACTCCAGACTCAACTTGGGGAGACTCTGCCTCCAAGATTACTTCCAAGATGGCTGTAGGCAGACAGAGGTCCTAGCCATCTGGTGCTGAGGTTATCAGCTCCTTGACACATTGGCCTCTCCATAGGGTCACTCACAAAATGACAGCCTGCAAAACAAGGGCTCCAAGACAGAAGGAGGGAGGAGGGGAGAGAGATAAATAGAGGGAGAGAGGGAAGACATGACGGGGCAGAAGCCACTGTCCTTTTGTAACCTAATTTTGGCACTGACATCCCATCACTTCAACAGTGTTCTTTTCATTAGAGGTGAGTCAGGAAGTCCAGCCCA
The DNA here is from genome assembly GCF_009834535.1 of Camelus ferus. NCBI lineage: Eukaryota > Metazoa > Chordata > Mammalia > Artiodactyla > Camelidae > Camelus > Camelus ferus. The sequence goes on from NC_045714.1 coordinate 27,191,782, forward strand.
CACTCAAGAGGAAGGGATTGCACAAGAGTATGCAGAGAAGGAGGTAAGAATCATTGGTGCCTATCTTAAAGGCTGCCTACCACAGATGGCAACCATATATTCATTTAAATGAATTCCAAGATTCTTCTCCTCCCATCAGTACTATGAAGATTACTGACATGATATGAAATACTTGTTTTGGAATGAAACCATATGGATCATAATTTTCACTTGATTATCATCTTGGCTGGTGATAATGAGCTGGCTGGTGTGGAGGCAATGGGAGGATATGTTACTCTTTGGAGAGATGTGGGAGCTGGAATCCTTAGCTCTGACTCATGGGAGATGGGATGCAAGTTTCTCACTTTATTCATCTGTAGAATGGGCTTAGCTAAGAGAAAGTCCCTTGATAAACTTGTGCTAAATGAGAAGTGTTGGGATAGAGTGGAGTCACCTCTAGAAAGAGCTGTACCACTTACATCACACCTTTCCTACATGCCATTCACACTGTAGTGAGAAATGTACTATTTTTACATATTATTTTAAATTATTATGTATTTATTATGGGCGTTATATATTGGCTTTCAATACAAATAATCTCATGAGTCATTTTATAATCATGGTTAATAGGGATTTATTTTGGAAAAGTGGCAAGAGCTTAGATCAAAAGGCGTCTTGTTTTCCTAGCATATTGGCTCCCTGACAGCATTTTACCAGATGATTAATTCCAAAAGGCTTTGACCTTGTTGAATTTGGATTAAAGAGCATCACAGAATGTTAGGGTTGACAAGGACCTTTGTGATTAGTTGCCTAAACGCCTTCGTTTTTATGGATAAGGAGACAGGCCAGAGCTGAGAATAAACAAAACTACTCGTTCACTGTTTGACCTACTACAGACAGCTGCCTGTACCAGTGTTAGAGAAATTGCACCAGTGTTACAGAACTAGGAAGGCAGAGAAAAAAAAAATGGCCTTACTTTCTTTATTATATGAAAAAGAAATCAGTAGAGGTTGGAAAATCTTTTTCAAATCACACTTCTAAGCTAACTCCTACTTTTCCAGGAACAAGCCCAACACAAGAGGTGTTTAGTAAAAAGGCACTGATCTTAATGGCATCCAACTACAGGTGACTTGCACACTGCAGGTGGTAACTAAATAGGTGCTGATCGGAATGTCTTCCAGACACAGGTGGATTTCATATTCAGTTATTGCCATCCCTATTTGTAAACCTATTTCAGGGACTAGATTGACTTCTGCATCACTATCTTGTTGGTGGGGTGGCAGTTTTGGGGGACGATTAGGATGTAAAAGTTGGAGCCAGTATTCAAGGGAAGCATGGAGAAATTGAGCTAGAAGCAAAGAGGCCTGAGTTCTGGACCCAATTCTATTTCAGAGGTCCAGTGTGGGAATAATAATAAAAAAAAAAGTCCATACTAGTTCTGTACCCTTTAAAAGTAGTGGGTTAAACTTGGGCAAATTACTAACTTTGGGCCATTTTTTTTTTAATCTGTAAAATTAGGGAATTGTATGAATGATTCTCAGTCAGCATTGGTAGCATACCATTTTGGAGGGAGGGTGTATATCAGAATTTCTGAGATGGGATAGGAAAAAACATGTAGGTAGAAAGAAAAAAAAATCCTCAATGCTAGTAGTCAGAGAAACCAGCCTCCCTAATGGGAGGTGCGGCATTCTGGCAGAGTTTCCGGGTAGAAAAACGGGATGGCATGCACTTAATATTAAAGGGGGTTCAACTAGGAATACATCGGGAGATTTTGGCTTGAGGATCTCTGTTCCTTCCAGTCCTAAAGTTCAGAGTCAGTGACTAGAGAAGGACAAAGGGATTCAAGGAAGCAATATTAGGACAGAGAAAGTGCTGAGAAAGGAAAGAGCTGGCCCCCAGCCATGAGTGGCTGAAATAGCGTCAAGTCTGGACGTTGGCAGGCAGAAACAAAGCCTTCAAGCAAAGAACACGGAGGCTGGAGGTTTCTATTTGCCTGAGTTCAAAGGGGATCAAGATCCCAACTCCAACTACTTTCTGTGGCAGGTCTGCTCTCGTCGGCCAGCGTATTTCCAGGACTGAAATGTCACTTGTTAAGTTCCAAAAGTTATAGCCCAAAGGAGCTTAGTCTTAGGAAAGTGATCCAAGAATATATTGGTCTCCAATGTAAAGCCAAACTGAATTGCTATTGGCTTCAATGTTGAATGGCATAAAATATCCCCGTAGTTATTAAATCTGCTATTTCGATTAATGACATTAGTACATCTATATACCTTTTGAAGTGGGATCAGATTGAACATTTTTAAGTGCTTTCCATCTCATTTGGATTGAAGCCACTCTCTTATAAACCCAGTAACATTTTACAAAACTCTAAAAATAATTTTATTTATATATTGATTTATTTATAGTTCATTTATTGTATACTAAAATCCAATTTCTGGTTAAATCTCTGCAGCACATTGGAACTTTGGCTTAAGAATAGGAGATAATTGCCCTGCTGGAAAATGCATGGAAATACTTCTCTATGACCATAGGGTAAGTTTGAAGCAGTTTTTTTCCTTTTACCTGGAGCTTACCTGAGAGAAGGAAGAGGAAGACAAAGTCTGATAAAGGAATAAGATGTTAATGATGGTAAAGGAAGGAGCAGTGTGTGGAAGGGAAAACTGGCCTTTAAAGTGAGCAGTTCTGGATTCTGAGGTTTTTCTTCGAAAAACAGTGGCCAAGTCATTAGCTTGATGCAGGCCATATCCCCGAGGATCTCTGGCTGTTAAGCAGATTATTCCCTATAGCTTTCTGCAGATTTAGAATATTTTTGTAAATTAAAGCAAATAGATGGAATGTATATTTATCATAAAAAGTTGTAACATCCAAGAAACGTACAAAGAGCAAAGTACCAATAATACAGCGAGTCCAGAAAACCTATGTGAAAATTAGAGAGAGAGTCTTCTGGGCTCTGTGTGTGTGTGTGACGTGTGTGTGTGTGTGTGTGTGTGTGGTGTGTTGTGTGTGTTGTGTGTGTGTGTGTGTGTGAGACACTTCCTAGAAGCAGAGCTAGGAGAAAGCAGTTTTGTAGTATAACTTGTTCGACTAAATACACATCATGCACAGTTTTCATGTTTATACATTATTAGAAAATTGACTTAAATTTGTATTAAACATGAGTTTATGGGCCTATTTTTAAATGAGCCTATATTCATGAGTTTATGAATATGAGTTTACTGTAATTTATGTATGTGTAAATATATGCATATATATGTGTGAATGGTTGACTATATATATATATATATATATATATATATATGTATATATATACACACATATACACACACATTCTCCTCAGGTTGTTTCTAATTCTCCACAAAATTAATAACATTCTAGTGACTGTCTTTGCAAGTTAATTTTTATGGATGGTCCAAGAATGAGGGGGAGAAATGGGAGAAGATGTGTGGGGATGTGAGTACATACCTAATTTTTTTTTCAAAACTGAATCTTTATTAAGCGTTGGACGTCACATCTTGTTGGACTCAGAGTGCAGTCATGCTGATTACTGCCAGAACAGTCAGTGACAGAAACAGTTTGATTTGGTTTAGGTAGTAGAACCAGGAGGGATTCCCCTGAATAGAGTCATGCGCTGAGCTGGGCTGGAAACACCATATGCCTCTGGGGGAAAAAGGACACTGTGGAAAAGGAGCAAAGATCCAGAAACCTACTGTAAGAGCCCTGTGGCACCAAAGACCTTCCAGCTCGACGTGGTAAAGGAATTACAGGAAAGACTATGTAAGAATTAGGAACACCCCAGGCAGGTTAAAGTCAGAAAAAACTCCAAACAGGATTACTACATTTCCAGCTGGACCAATAAACAAGGTGTCATCATCTCTGGTGTTATCTGCTATTACTCCTTGCCCTGAACTTTATGGTTTGGCTTAAATTACTTGCTTATTGTTATTCCCCCCCTCCCCGCCAGTCCCATGCCATGCCTTTCTTCTGTTGCCTGGTCTGCTCCTTTACCTGCGTTCTTCCTGAATCAATCCTGCATAATCTTTAAGAATCAACTCAAGCTCCATTGATTAAGGAAACCATGTGTAATCTCCTGTACTAAAGTCAGTTACATTCTTCGGGTCTCGCATAGCACACCGTGTCTGCTTCTGTTAATCTCCCTACCACATGATAATGAAATTTAGTCTTCACATAGTTTTCTCTTTGAATTGAACTTCTTGAAAACCTAATTCCTCTTTTTTAATTCTAAAGTCTAGGATAATATTTAGAATATTAAAGAGATTCATTTGTTTAGTGGCAGGACTGCTTCCACAATAAAGCTGGAAATGTGAGGAATAGATGTGAACATAATTGTGTAATAACTGAGTCAGTTTCAGTTATTCAGATAAATCAACTGCCATAACAGTAGATGAGGGAGGACTGCCAGTTTAAGTATATTTAATGGTTTCTTGCTGCTGCTGCTGCTTTTTTTTTTACATCCCATAGAATAAGTTTGCTTATTTACTTAAATTGACACTATATTAATTGAATGCCAAGAATAATGTGTAGCAGACATAGCTGGCCCAGGGCCCTGGAGAAGGCAATTCAGTGCTAAAATGAGGCTTCATGTCACAGCTGAAGCACAAGTCCAGTATGGAAAGATCATTTTTCCAAAAAAGAGCAATTTTTTAATCCCCTGAAGCAGAACTCAGGATGTTCTAGTCTGTTTCTCCACATACCATTAACTATTTTTAATGGTCAGTAAGTCCCTCAACTACTTCCTTATTTAAAAATTGAGTTGCTATCTACTATAATGAATGAAGGAAATAAAGAGGTAAGTGGGTGTCCACAGAGGTGAGATTAATGGACAGGTTGTTCTTTTTCTTGAATGACATTTTGAACTGAATTTGAGGGTCAGTAGTCAGTCTTATGAAAACTGCTATGCGAATTGCTGTGCAGTATGTATTAGTTCAATAACATAATAAAGTGGTTACTTCCTATCAGTTATACTCTCTTAATGCATGTAGGTTAATTGTTTTATGCTGAGGAGGAAAATATCCTGGCCATGATGTCAGCTCAGCTGCACTGGTTGGGAAAATGTCCAAGGAAATTTCCTCTTGAAAATCTGAACCCTTAGATACCTCAGTGTAGAAAGCGGGGCCCCGTCATTACTTGTGGGCCTGCCTTCTACACATTGTGTTTTAATTACTATTATTAAGATCTTGGCTATCATAGGTTTGTGAATCTTTTAAACTATATAAACAGTAAGAAGAGATATCTCAAGTGAAAGAGATAAAAATCTCTAGGAAAGTCCAAATATGCAATGATTATTAGTCTTTCACTCACAGACTTTGCCCATAAAAATAAAGCACTTAAGTGCATGAACATGATCTGAGTAGCGTAACATTATAAATCACTTCCCGTGTTCACAGGCCAAGAGATTTTTCAAGATTCTGCTAAGAAATTAGAGCCACATGACATTCTGAAATAAAAGCATGCAGGTGCTTGGAGTATGTTCACCAAAGCACACAGAAATGTTGCTAAAGTGAACCAATTTTTACTTAAACTACTTCTCTACCAACTCCTGAGTTATCTCTTCTATTAATTTTTGCCTAAGGAGAGAAAAGTCACTTTTATGTGTTGTACTGTGCTGATTTTGTTCTTCTCCCAAACAAAACCTCACTTGTTTTACAAACCCCTGAGAAGAGGTACTCCCCCTTTGTTTTGTGGCACTTTTTGGTAGTTACTGTGCCAACAGTCCAAAGACAGAGACCGTTGGATCCTGCTAACATTTCTCTTTTCAGCCCACCACCTGCAGGGCATGGCTTGTCCAAAGATGTCCCTGCCAGGCCATACTGCCAGGTGTTCTCTGTGGCCTAACAGCTGAGCTTTTACCTTCTGCCCTGGGATTGGAATGCTCTTTCCTCCTCATCGTCCACCTGGCAGAGCCTCTACAGGGTCACTGCTCTGGTGTGGCAATGCAGAATTCCAGAAAAGTGCTTCTTGGTTTTTCTTGCAGTACTTTTGTGAATATGTAGGCTTGGTTTCCACTTAAGTCTCTGCTCTTGGAGTCTTGTATCTGCTATGCTGTCAAGTCTGCCACAGTGTTGTACAAAGTCTGAGAAGATCATTGCTGTATCTCTTTTCCTGGGTTCAACAAAGACCTTTTATATAATATGTCAAGACTTATAACCCTGGATTATTTCAAAGGGTGGACCCAGCTCTTTTTCAGTAGGTTGCTTCTATAAAAATAGACAGAAATATCATACTCAAAATTACAGATAACCTATAAGGATAGTGGACATTGTAGTTAAGTTGGTGGTAAGAATAGTTTTAAGCCAATGAAAAACTCAAGATGAAGTAATGTGTTCAGGTCTTTTTGGCTCTTAAGAGGAATTAGTCTATCCTAGCTAGAAGAAAACATAGTGAATTCCTTGACATTGGCCTTGATAATGATTTTTTTGATTTGACAGCTAAAGCAAAGGCAACAAAAGCAAAGATAAACATATGGGACTACATTAAACTGAAAAGCTTCTGCTCAGTGAAAGAAACTAGGAACAAAATGAAAAAGCAACCTATGGAATGGGAGAAAATATTTGCAAAACATATATCTGATAAGGGATTCATCTGATAAAATATACAAGGAACTCATATAACTCAATAGCAACAAAACCCAAAAAAACAAATAGCTCAGGTGAAAAAAGGGCAGAGGAACTAAATAGACATTTTTCTAAAGCAGACAAATGGCCAATAGGTATATGGAAACTGATAAATATCACTAATCATCAGGGAAATGCAAATCAAGACCACAGTGAGGTGTCACCTCACAACTGTCAGAATGGCCATCATCAAAAAGACAAGTGTTGGCAAGGATGAGGACAACAGGGAACTTTCATACACTGTTGGTGGGAATGTAAATTGGTACAGCCACTGTGGAAAACAGTATAGAGATTCCTTAAAAAAGTAAAAATAGAACTACCACATGATCCAGCAATTCCACTTCTAGGTATTCATTATTTATTTTACTTATAACTTTGTATCTTGGGGAACATGATGAGAGTGAGGGAGAGAGATGAGCTGTTTTCCGTTGTGAGCATGGCAGAAAAGGAAACACATTCTGTTTCCTGCTTCTTGGAATGATGT